>NC_057812.1:273399862-273551894 GCF_018294505.1 Triticum aestivum
TCCTTTCTCATGGTAATGGAATTCCAGGCAGTCAGGTGGTATTTGTGGTGGCCCTCATAATCATCCCAAAAGCAATGAGCTAGTTGGGAATTGATAAGTTTGATGGCCTACTTGGGAAACTTGATGAAACCCATGAGGTAAGATGGAATACTGGCTAAACAGGCTTGGACTAAGATAAGTCTTTTGCCAAAAGAAAGAAGTCTACCTCTCCACCCAGCAACTTTCTTAATGATCTTATCAACAGTGGATTGGAGATCTTCCTTCCCGATCTTGCTAAATGGAGAGGGGCCCCTAAGTACTTAATAGGGAAAGCACTTAGCTTGCAGCCTAAGGTTTGAGCAAAAACTAGTGCCTCATCTCTATCTATATTGATAGGGACCAGGTCACACTTGTGAAAATTAATTCTCATGCCAGAAATCTGCTCAAAACATGACATAAGCCATTTGAGGTTTTTGGCATGGTCAAGGTTATTATCTAAGAAAAGTAAAGTGTCATCAACATATTGCATGCTAATTACACTAGCAGGATTAGAGGGGGGGACACCAACAATTAAATTTGCTTTAGCAGCTTTAATCAAAATTCTAGTAAACATATCAGCCACTAGGTTAAACAATAGAGGAGAGACAGGGTCTCCTTGTCTAGCTCCTTTGCCAGCTATAAAATAATCATTGTTGGTGTCATTGATTCTGACTCCCACAGATCCATTGCAGAGTAAAGATTCAAGCTTATACATCCAAATAGGACCAAAGCCTCTCTTCCTCAGCATTTTCAAAAGAAACTCTCTACTGATCATATTATAGGCCTTTTCATAATCTAATTTAAAGCAAAAACCAGACATTTTGTTGGAGGCTACTGCATGCACTACCTCATGAGCAGCCACAATGCTTTCAAGAATAAATCTCCCTTTCAGGAAAGCAGTCTGGTTTGGAGAGATGAGTGTATTACAAACAGGACCAAACCTGTTTGTAGCACACTTAGCAAAGATTTTAAAACTGCAATTAACCATAGCTAGAGGTCTGAACCTATCTAGTTTAACTGCATTAGGTTCTTTAGGGACCAAGGTCAGGAGGGAGAAGTTGAGTCTATATAGATCAAGTTCTCCAGCCTCCCAATCTCTAAAAAGAGCAAAAAGATCATGCTTAATAAAATCCCAGTATTTCTGGTAAAAAAGAAAAGGAAAGCCATCAGGGCCAGGTGCTCCCTCAGCATATGAGCCAAAGACAACAACCTTGATTTCCTCCTCAGAGAAAGGCTTTTCCAGCAAATTAAAATGATTTGTGGAGAGTAAACTATCATGGTCCCAAAAGTCATCTTTGAGATCAATATCAATAGTAGGCACAAAACCAAACAACTTATTATAATAATCTACAGCTATCTGCAAAATACCTTTAGTGTCTTCAACAGGACCTGAGGGGGTTTCTAGTACAGCAATCTGTTTCCTTCTCCTTTTTTGGTTGGCTACTGCTTTAAAATAGCCAGTGTTAAGCTCTCCCTCTAGAATCTCCTTCTCCCTGGATCTCTGTCTAGCCTTGATCTCCTCCTTTCTCCAGATCTCATTTAAATCACCTGCAATGTTTTTCATTCTTTTCTTAGAATTAGGAGATAAAGGTTGGGATTCAGCTATAATATCCAAACAATTGTATTCGGCCACCATAGCCTGCTTATTCCTGTTCTGGTCTGCTTCATAGTTAGCACACCAGCCCTTAGCAGCTTTTCTAGTGGTTCTGATTTTAAACTGCCAAATATCAATGGCTTTGGTGGCATTACACTTGGTATTCATTTATCAAATCTAAAAAAATTAGATGAGGAGGTGGGAGGCCCAGTGGAAGTGTTCAGCACCAAAGGGGTGTGATCACTACCCAATCTGGGTAGAGCTTTCATGGAAGCCCTAGAGAAGAGACCCTCCCAATCAACAGAAATAAAAACCCTATCTAGGGTGGCCATGATAAGGTTGTCTTGATTATTAGCCCAAGTAAACCTTCTACCAGCATTTTTAATCTCAATGAGCCCAAATTTGTTGACCCGGTCATTGAACAGGTCAGCCCAGTGTTGATTAATGGTGCCAGTACTCTTCTCACTAGTGTTTCTAACTAAGTTAAAGTCACCCCCAACTAAGGTGGGGCCAGACCACTCAGCTAGGACACTATTGAGTTCATTTAAAAAATCAGGTTTAAATTCATCATAGGCAGAGCCATATACAGAAATCAATCTCCATTTAGTGTCATTATGTTTGAACTTCAAAATACAGGAGATGCAGAATGTGTGAATATCACAATGTAAAATGTCAAAACTATCTTCTTTAACTCCTACTAGGACACCTCCTGCAGTGCCAACAGCAGGCAGCCAATTCCACATAAATCCATTTCTAGAATCAATAGCTTCTAGTTGTGGAATAGTAAAATTGGCTTTTTTGGTTTCAGATAAACAAAAAAAATCAGGGCAGCAAGCTTTTATGAGCTCTTGCACTCTGGTGTTCTTAGAAGAGCCATTTAGGCCTGTAATGTTTCAGAAGGCACCAATCATAAGGAAATATTCTTAGAGCATCTATTTCTACCATGACACTTCTTGGACCTTTGATGGGATACTTCCATCCAAGGAATCTCACCCTCCTCCTCCTCGGAGTTATTTTCAGTGTAGGGAGGAGGGTTCATCTCAGTGTCACTACTAGTATTAAAGCAATCAACTCCATTGACATCAGTGTTAGGAGGGGGGAATAAGTCAGGGTTGTCTTGTTGAAAACTAGACAGCCTCTCAAGTTCTTTTTGTTTAATAATCTCAATATTATTAAAGCAACTAATGGGATCATTCCCAAGTTTTAAGCGAGATAAATCAGCATTATGTAAAAGGTCCAAGAAGACCGCCGATGCCTCCCCCTTCGCTCCGCTCCGCCGCGCACCCAAGCCACCACGCGCCCACCGCTGTTGTACTCCCCACCGGCGACGCCCCCACACCTCACTCGCTGTGACACCCCAAGACCGGAGCTTCAGATGCCTTCCTTGTTTTTCCGAGTTTCGCCGTGTGTTTCATTTGTGCTTGCTCTTTTATTTTTTGCATTGCATCATGTCATCATGCCATCACTCTGTGCAACTCAAATAAATAAATTGTATGAATCTCCGATCCATTTAAATTGAGGGAAGGGTTACTTCTCTTTATAACATACCCTCCCAATATTAGGAAGCTATATTAAATATTCCGTTAACTTGGAATCATCCATAACGCACTTGCAAAATCCCAATGCTCTAGTCATCACAACTCTTGGCCTCTAACTTTGCCATATGTCCTTTCGTCATTTTCTGGAGCTCCACCTAAATTCTCAACATTTTTGAGCACTTTGAAAAAAACATGTCCTAGCTCAAACCTTTTAAATTAAATTCAAAGGAATTTGAATTTAATCTTTCAAACTTGACCTTTTCTATTTTCCCGGACCGTGCACATTTTTTCGAGTCTGTGAAAATTATTCCCGTGCCCAAATTCTTCTTCTAACCTTCTCTTCTCTTTTTTTCCCTTCTCTTATTTCTTTGTTTTTGTAAAGAGAAGGAGATGGGAGAGAGAAGAGCCGGCTGGGCCTCCCAGCCCAGCTGCAACCTGCCAAGCCGGCTCCATCCCCGCGGCCCACCTAGGCCTAACCAGCCTTCTAAGGCCCAGCAGCCCCGCTGCAGTCTCTAAACCTAGCCCGATTCCCTCGCGCACCTCTCTCCCTCGTTCCCTCCCGACGCCGCCGCCACACGCACGCCCCACGCATCGAGCCGGGAGAGCCGCTGCTCGATCCCCATCTTCCTCCTCGCTCATGCCTCTCCGTCGCTCTCCCATCGCCATGACCGGGTCTGACCTGCTCTGAGCGTCGTCGCCCTCGACCCGGCTCGCCCTCGACGTCCCCTTCGCCGCGGCCCTGCCACGCCTAAGCTCCTCCACGACCAATGCATTCCCCCGCTCGCGCCAGGCCGAGTCCTCTGCAACGCTGGCCGCCGGCGACCGGGGCCGCCATGCGTGTCCTTCCCGTCCCCGTCGTCTCTGCTACCGGATCGGGCCGGCTCCGCCCTCGTCCCGATCCCCTCCTGTTCGTGCTCACCTCCCGCCGCAGGGCCTCGTCTCTGCTTCGATCAACTGCACGAAGCTGTTGTCACCGCTGCTTCGCTGAATCGCCTGAGTTCGACCAGCAGGCCACCGCAGTGCCATCTTGCCTCCTCCTCCGTTTTTCTGCTCGCCCTGGACCTCCCCTGCAAGCTCTTGCCGCCGCGCCGAATCCCTGCTGCCGCCGCTGCTTCGCTGGAACGCTCCACCGCGCCATGTCCTTGCCGCTGGCCTTCCCCGCACACTGCTCGCCTCCTCTGGTTCGCTTCTGCATTAGGACGAGTCCCTGCCTCTGCCTCCCGCCGAGTTCGGGTGACCCATGTTCAAGTCGCCAAGACCCCTTCGTGGTTTTCGCCAAGTTCGGCCACCGATGAACCGAGGTTTTTTTTTTGCCTTGCTTGGATACGCAAGACCTTTCTGAACATTGCAAGTTGCATGACACAATGACTATGGGTCCGACGCACATGCGCCAAGTTCCACTACCGTCGCTCGGTTTCGACAAGACAATGTGTACCGCTACGCCCGGAGACCCTGGATGCACCAAGTTCCTCTTCGGACATGTACAACTACCATCCCGTGCAGGACACCAAGTACCACGATGACCATCGACATGTACCCCTACACCGCACCGAAACGCCGAGTTCCTCGCCGTGACCCCGAACGACCGACGTCTCGTGGACCGTGTACAACTACCGTCGCTCCGAAGACGTTGGAGTCATCAAGTACCTCTCCGAACGAACGTGAACGACTACCGTCGCAAGAACGGGACCGGAAAGTCCGAAGACCCCAAGTACCACGACACCGATGACATGAACGTCTATGGAAACTCGTGCAACGATAAACATGTACCACTACCGTCGTCGAGATCGCGAGAACCTCTACCATCGACCCTAGAGCGTGCGAGAACGACTACTTCCACTACCGCCGTCGCGAGAACGTCTACTTCCTCTACTATACACCGAACGAGAACTGTCCCGCTTGCACGCTTCGAAGGTATAACCTCGAGACGACGCCCGTGAACGAATGAATGCATGTTGTATGAGATGCACCCTTGTTTTGCCTCGAGTCTGAACTATCGGTGCACGTTGCCCCTCTTTTGCCTTGCCACCGACATGTGGGAACCCGGTAACCGGGATCACCCCACCATTTTTGCACGCTCCCGCCACACTTTATTTTGCACCGACGTCTCAATGAGTTGTCGGAACCGGAACGTTGCCGTGGCACTGTTTTGTTATCGTTGCCGTGGCACCCCTTTTGTTTCCGCCACGATGACAAATGCTTCATTATGCTCATGTCAACTCTTAATAAAATTGCATAAAACTTTCTCATGTCATTCGCATCATGATAATAACATTTAAATGTTTAAAATTGTTGTTGCATTAAATTACTAAGGCATATGGGGATTTACCGGATTCACTATTTGTTATATCCGGCCCCATTTAAATTGTTTAGATGGTATAGTTTTGTTATGTTTCACCTCTTGACATGCTTAACAACATTTAATATTGTTGAGTACCTAAACGAGAGAGAACTAAATAAGTCATGTGGTGTTTTCTTCAATATGCAATTCTGTGGCATATTGAGCTCCACTTAATTTGTAGGATTGCTTGTGCACTTTGCCATGACATGCTTCATTAAACCGGACATGCATCATACTTGATTGTGCATCATGACATGTCTATGTGGTGGCTGTTTTACTATGTTGTTTGCTTCTTTCCAGTGTTGCTTCTTCGGGTTAGATCCGGTAACGTCGCGTTTGTGAGGATTCGTTCGACTACGTCCGCTTGTCTTCTTCATGGACTCGTTCTTCTTCCTTGCGGAATTTCAGGCAAGACGACCATACCTTTGAAATCACTTATATCTTTGCTTGCTCGATGCTCGCTCTTTTGCTATGCCTATGCTACGATACCTACCACTTGCTTATCATGCCTCCCACATTGCCATGTCAAACCTCTAACCCACCATGTCCTAGCAAACCGTTGTTTGGCTATGTTACCGCTTTGCTCAGCCCCTCTTATAGTGTTGTTAGTTGCAGGTGAGGATTGGAGTTTGTTCCTTGTTGGAACACATATATTATTGTTGGGATATCACAATATCTCTTATTTAATTAATGCATCTATACACTTAGTAAAGGGTGGAAGGCTAGGCCTTATGCCTGGTGTTTTGTTCCAATCTTGCCGCCCTAGTTTCCGTCATATCGATGTTATGTTCCCGGATTTTGCGTTCCTTACACGGTTGGGTTATAATGGGAACCCCTTGACAGTTTGCCTTGAATAAAACTCCTCCAGCAATGCCCAACATTGGTTTTACCATTTGCCACCTAGCCTTTTCTTTCCCTTGGGTCGGCCGGCTCAAGGGTCATCTTTATTTTAACCCCCCCGGGCCAGTGCTTCTCTAAGTGTTGGTCCAACTGAGCGATGTCCAGGGCTACCAGGGGCAACTCTGGGCTGGCCTACCCGACTCATCTGAGTGTGCCCTGAGAATGAGATATGTGCAACTCCTATTGGGATTTGTCGGCACATTCGGGCGGTGTTGCTGGACTTGTTTTACCATTGTCGATGATGTCTTGTAACCGGGATGCCGAGTCTGATCGGATTGTCTTGGGAGAAGGAATATCCTTCATTGACCGTAAGAGCTTGTGATGGGCTAAGTTGGGACACCCCTGCAGGGATTTGAACTTTCGAAAGCTGTGCCCGCGGTTTATGGGTAGATGGGAATTTGTTAATGTCCGGTTGTAGAAAACCTGAAGTTGATCTTAATTAAAATGCATCAACCGCGTGTGTAGCCGTGATGGTCTCTTTCCGGCGAAGTCCGGGAAGTGAACACGGTGTTGGAGTTATGATTGACGTAGGTTGTTCTAGGATCACTTCTTGATCATAGTTTCTCGACCGTGCTTTGCCTTCTCTTCTCGCTCTCATTTGCGTATGTTAGCCACCATATATGCTAGTCGCTTGCTGCAACTCCACCTCATACCTTTACCTTACCCATAAGCTTAAATAGTCTTGATCACGAGGGTGTGAGATTGCTGAGTCCCCGTGACTCACAGATACTCCCAAAACCAGTTTGCAGGTGCCGATGAAACCATGCAGGTGACGCAACCGAGCTCAAGGCGGATTTCGATGAAGATCATGTCCTTTGTGTTGTTTCGTTCTAGTTAATCAGTAGTGTAGCCCAGTTGGGGTCGATCGGGGATCTGTGTAGCATTTGGGGTAGTATTCTTTTATTTTGGTTCCGTAGTCGGACCTTGATTGTATCTGGTTGATGTAATGCTTATTCATGTATTGTGTGAAGTGGCGATTGTAAGCCAACTATGTATCTCGTTTCCTTATGTATTACATGGGTTGTGTGAAGATTACCTCACTTGCGACATTTCTTACAATGTGGTTATGCCTCTAAGTCGTGCTTCGACACGTGGGAGATATAGCCGCATCGTGGGTGTTACAAGTAGCCTTCCCCGACTTATGAGCCCCCTGCTTGATCGAATCGCTGGCGTTGTTGAGTCTAGAAAAATGTTTTGAGTCATTTAGGATTTATATATATCGGAGAGTAGGATTCTTTTTACTCCTCAGTCCCTTCGTCGCTCTGGTGAGGCATCCTGACGTAGAGTTTTGACTCTTCTCTTCTCAAATTTCACTAAAAAAAATTTAGGATCACGCGGGTATCTTGAAATCGTTCCGATGGTTTTGTGACGAGAACATTGTTCTTGGTGCCTCCTGACATTTAGGGGTTGTGGCAGTGTCCCGGGGAGTTGAGCTCTGAGGTGTTGTCGTCACAATTTTATCGTTGCAGTTCGGGAATACCTGAGTTCGCGACATCGAAAATCCATTTTATGCAGTTGTTGGTGAGATAACCTCGACGCCACCCAGTACTAGGGCGGGAGTTCGGGAGCATTGCCATAACTTGTATAACGGATGCTTTTCAAAGGTTGAGGTAAACGATTTCCGAAGGTTTCTTGGTTATGTGTTGAAGGATGGATACAGCTGGATGTAGGATTTGTTAGTTTTGGGTGAGATATTATGCTTCCCCTGTATCCCCAACACCTGATTGCATAACCGGAAAATTTCGGGAGTTTGATAAGTGGGAATTCAAGTAGCTCTTAGGATATCTTTTCGACAGATGTATGATATGAAATTGGGGTTCGACGTCTAGTGGTCCGCCTATCCACGGTTGGTTTTACAGTGGTCTCGTTGTGTCTTAAAGATTCCTTGGCTATGACGACTCGGGGATGCTTCGTATGTCATGTGCACTACCTTGTACATGATGGTGCTGTACGATCGAGCCCGTGTAGGCCCCACCACGAAAACTTTGGACGAAATCTCTATCATATGTTTGTTCTGGCTTATTCCGCAAGCCAATCCTTTGTTTTGTTTTGGTTTGTGGTATTCGAGTTGCTTCGAAGTCAAGTGTTGATTCCATACCTTTTTCTAACCGGTGTTCTCATATTTCTATGTGAATACCAATCCTTCATGATAATCGAGATTGTCATGTCAATCCTTTTCAACCGGTGAGTTTCTCTTTTCATGGATCCGATCATTCCAACATCCGCAAGATCAACTCAAGTCTTCTCAATGGTGTTGATTAATCCGTCCCAAATTGCCTTTGTTTTCCCGCCCACCCACCCTCTTTCTTCGAGGACTCGGATTTCTTTATCAAGTATCTATCTTGTGAATAGAAAGTCTCTCTGTTCTTTTTCGTCAATGTTCTTACCCGGTGGTGCTTATGAAGATGCTAATGGAGCTTCAAGTTCATCATTCTTTGTTCTTTTTCTTCTTCGGTGAATTCAATTCAAGCTGTTAGTGTTGATCATATCCCTTTTCCTCGTTTCAAATACCTTCTCATACCGGTGCACCTCATAATCATTCACTTCTCGCTATTCTATTGTTCCGGGGTGCTGAAGATATCTCAGAAGACTCACGGTTACATTCTCGATCCATTCAAGTTCTTTCGAGATTGTAATCTCTTTCAAGCCATTTAATTCAATCGGTGCAATCTCTCTTTCAAATTGTTCTACGGTGTATCTTTTGAGTGGGGCCATAACCCACAAGTCTTTTCCCAGGATCTTACCTGACTCGCCTTATTTTCCCGGAGTGACTCCCAAAATTCTTTTCGAAGTTTGACGTAAGAATGATTCATCACCAGTCATATGTATTTCTCCAAGATCTCTCAAATTCTTTTCATCGTTGGCTCAACCTATTCGCTTTTGATTCTTCCAGAGTGTCTAAACAATTCATGGTGGTGTTTCTCGTCGTCTTTCTAGGATTTTGAAGACCGAAGAAGAGTTTCTCTTTAATCTTGATCCATTTTCTTCAAGAGTCATGGTGCTCACCTGATGTTGTCCTCTCATAATTGTTTTCAGACGTGATAATTATTTTCACCCATCCGGAGCAATTCAAGAGTCTTTTCAGTTTGATTCTTCGGAGCCCATCATCTCATAATTATTCATTCCCAGCTTTCAGTTATCGTTCTCCTAATCTTACCGGTGCATCGATCTAATATCCTCTAATAAGTTCATGATCTTTTCGTTCTCTTGTATCTAAACTCTCTCATGTATCTTCGTTCATTTGCTAATTCTTACCGGTGATTCATCCCTTTACTTCGTTCGTTTTTCAATTCCTTACGGTGGTTCGTCCAAGAGTTCTCTTCCTTCGTTATCATGCAGATTTTTTCGTTCTTTCCAATCTCGACTGGTGATTCATTGAAGACCTTCCCAAGTTTGCGCTATATCTCTCTTAATCCTTTTCTACGAGAATAAGTAGTATGCCAAATCCGTTGCTTGTCATCAATCTAAATTGGTGAAGGATGCGCCCAACGTAATTCTTATTATTGTTTCATACAAGTGATCTAATTTCTTCTTTCCTGAGTGGTTCATCATATCACATTCTCGGTTCGAGATGCTTTATCTTTTCTTTCCGGAGTTCCAAGTTTTCTCGGTTATATCATTTCAAAGCTTCATCCAATCATTACAAGGTTTCACCTTGTGTTTTCAACTTCTCTTTCTTTTCATTATCCTTTTGTTTACCGGAGTTCTTCATGGAGGCGCTACATGTTGGTTCATAAAGGATTTAATTCCTTCTCAAAGTGTTCATCAAGATCCTTTTTAGAGGAGCTCAAGCTTTCTTCATCTTGCAATCCGGAGTGCAATTCTTTCTACCATATCATCGGAGGTGGTATTATGTCATTCTTGATAATTTGAGTTCATGTTTCATGATTCACATGTTGTTAAGAATGAGGTATTTTAAATCCATCAACCTCTTCGTTGGAGTTATCTTGTGCCATGTTTCACCTAAAGCCTTCCCTAAGGATTGTTGCTATTTATGGTGCTCATAAATGACCCAAGTTCTTCAGCTATCCTCCCAGTGAAATAAGTTTCTCGTCTTCTTGTTCATATCAATCCAATCTTTTGTTTCCATTAGTGGCAGAATTTCGCCTCATAGTTTCCAAATGTTCTCCATAAGCCCACTACAACCTAGTCTTTTCGTTGTTGGTTTTCCAACAACTCCGCTCGAACTTTCCCCTAAAAATGATTTTCAAGATCATTTGAGATAGAAGATATTGTTTTTCTCCTCCATTCATTCCATTCCATCCTCTCATTTCTTCCGGAGGCGTTGTGATGTTGCTCTTTTCTCTCATCATCTCGGATGGTGTTCTTTTCGTGCTTACCCATTTAACCAGAGTGCTGTGCCCCTTTGCTCAAGTCCTTTTCTTCCTATCAAGTCTTGCATCTCTTTTCAACCGGAGTGCTATACGAATTTGTTCTTCCTTGTTCCTCTTTTCTAACGGAGTGTTTTCAACTTCGTTCATCTCCATTGTATTCTTTCTTTCAATTTGTTCAACCTCGCAAGGTTCTTTGGTTTCACTAGTTGGTCATAGAAGCAACTTAGTTTTACCTCTTCTCTTCCTCTTCCGTTTATCTCTGGTGCCTTCCTAGATCTCGGGACGAGATCCTCTCGTAGTGGTGGAGTGTTGTGACGCCCCAAGACCGGAGCTTCAGATGCCTTCCTTGTTTTTCCGAGTTTCGCCGTGTGTTTCATTTGTGCTTGCTCTTTTATTTTTTGCATTGCATCATGCCATCATGCCGTCACTCTGTGCAACTCAAATAAATAAATCGTACGAATCTCCGATCCATTTAAATCGAGGGAAGGGTGACCTCTCTTTATAACATACCCTCCCAATATTAGGGAGCTATATTAAATATTCCGTTAACTTGGAATCACCCATAACGCACTTGCAAAATCCCAATGCTTTAGTCATCACAACTCTTCGCCTCTAACTTTGCCATATGTCCTTTCGTCATTTTCCGGAGCTCCACCTAAATTCTCAACATTTTTGAGCACTTTGAAAAAAAACATGTCCTAGCTCAAACCTTTTGAATTAAATTCAAAGGAATTTGAATTTAATCTTTCAAACTTGAACTTTTCTATTTTCCCGGACCGTGCACATTTTTTCGAGTCCGTGAAAATTATCCTCGTGCCCAAATTCTTCTTCTAACCTTCTCTTCTCTTTTTTCCCTTCTCTTATTTCGTTGTTTTTGTAAAGAGAAGGAGATGGGAGAGAGAAGAGCCGGCTGGGCCTCCCAGCCCAGCTGCAACCTGCCAAGCCGGCTCCATCCCCGCGGCCCACCTAGGCCTAGCCAGCCTTCTAAGGCCTAGCAGCCCCGCTGCAGTCTCTAAACCTACCCTGATTCCCTCGCGCACCTCTCTCCCTCATTCCCTCCCGACGCCGCCGCCACACGCACGCCCCACGCATCGAGCCGGGAGAGCCGTTGCTCGATCCCCATCTTCCTCCTCGCTCATGCCTCTCTGTCGCTCTCCCGTCACCATGACCGGGTCTGACCTACTCTAAGCGTCGTCGCCCTCAACCCGGCTCGCCCTCGACGTCCCCTTCGCCGCGGCCCTGCCACGCCTAAGTTCCTCCATGACCAACGCATTCTCCCGCTCGCGCCAGGACGAGTCCTCTGCATCGCTAGCCGCCGGCGACCGGGGCCGCCGTGCGTGTCGTTCCCGTCCCAGTCGTCTCTGCTACCAGATCGGGCCGGCTCCGCCCTCGTCCTGATCCCCTCCTATCCGTGCTCATCTCCCGCCGCAGGGCCTCATCTCTGCTTCGATCAACCGCATGAAGTTGTTGCCGTCGCTACTTCGCTGAATCGCCTGAGTTCGACCAGCAGGCCACCGCAGTGCCATCTTGCCACCTCCTTCGTTTTTCTGCTCGCCCTGGACCTCCCCTACAAGCTCTTTCCGCCGCCCCGGATCCCTGCTGCCTCCGCTGCTTCGCTGGAACGCTCCACCGTGCCAAGTCCTTGCCGCTGGCCTTCCCCGCACACTGCCCGCCTCGTCTGCTTCGCTTCTGAATTAGGACGAGTCCCTGCCTCTGCCTCTCGCCGAGTTCGGGTGATCCATGTTCAAGTCGCCAAGACCCCTTCATGGTTTTCGCCAAGTTCGGCCACCGATGAACCGAGGGTTTTTGCCTTGCTTGGATACGCAAGACCTTTCTAAACATTGCAAGTTGCATGACACAATGGCTATGGGTCCGACGCACATGCGCCAAGTTCCACTATCGTCAGTCGGTTTCGACAAGACAATGTGTACCGCTACGCCCAGAGACCCTGGATGCACCAAGTTCCTCTTCAGACATGTACAACTACCATCCCGTGCAGGACACCAAGTACCACGACGACCATCGACATGTACCCCTACACCGCACCGAAACGCCGAGTTCCTCGCCGTGACCCCGAACAATCAACGTCTCGTGGACCGTGTACAACTACCGTCGCTCCGAAGACGTTGGAGTCATCAAGTACCTCTCCGAACGAACGTGAACGACTACCGTCGCAAGAACGGGACCAGAAAGTCCGAAGACCCCAAGTACCACGACACCGATGACATGAACGTCTACGGAAACTCGTGCAACGATAAACATGTACCACTACCATCGCCGAGATCGCGAGAACCTCTACCATCGACCCTAGAGCGTGCGAGAACGGCTACTTCCACTACCGCCATCGCGAGAACCTCTACTTCCTCTACTATACACCGAACGAGAACTATCCCGCTTGCACGCTTTGAAGGTATAACCTCGAGACGACGCCCGTGAGCGAATGAATGCATGTTGTATGAGATGCACCCTTGTTTTGCCTCGAGTCTGAACTATCGGTGCATGTTGCCCCTCTTTTGCCTTGCCACCGACATGTGGGAACCCGGTAACCGGGATCACCCCACCATCTTTTGCACACTCCCGCCACACTTTATTTTGCACCGACGTCTCAATGAGTTGTCGGAACCGGAACGTTGCCGTGGCACTGTTTTGTTATCGTCGCCGTGGCACCCCTTTTGTTTCCGCCACGATGATAAATGCTTCATTATGCTCATGTCAACTCTTAATAAAATTGCATAAAACTTGCTCATGTCATTCGCATCATGATAATAACATTTAAATGTTTAAAATTGTTTTTGCATTAAATTACTAAGGCATATGGGGATTTACTGGATTCACTATTTGTTATATCCGGCCCCATTTAAATTGTTTAGATGGTATAGTTTTGTTATGTTTCACCTCTTGACATGCTTAACAACATTTAATATTGTTGAGTACCTAAACGAGAGTGAACTAAATAAGTCATGTGGTGTTTTCTTCAATATGCAACTCCGTGGCATATTGAGCTCCACTTAATTTGTAGGATTGCTTGTGCACTTTGCCATGCCATGCTTCATTAAACCGGACATGCATCATACTTGATTGTGCATCATGCCATGTCTATGTGGTGGTTGTTTTACTATGTTGTTTGCTTCTTTCCGGTGTTGCTTCTTCGGGTGAGATCCGGTAACGTCGCGTTTGTGAGGATTCGTCCGACTACGTCCGCTTGTCTTCTTCATGGACTCGTTCTTCTTCCTTGCGGGATTTCAGGCAAGATGACCATACCCTTGAAATCACTTCTATCTTTGCTTGCTAGATGCTCGCTCTTTTGCTATGCCTATGCTACGATACCTACCACTTGCTTATCATGCCTCCCACATTGCCATGTCAAACCTCTAACCCACCATGTCCTAGCAAACCGTTGTTTGGCTATGTTACCGCTTTGCTCAGCCCCTCTTATAGCGTTGTTAGTTGCAGGTGAAGATTGGAGTTTGTTCCTTGTTAGAACACGGATATTATTGTTGGGATATCACAATATCTCTTATTTAATTAATGCATCTATACGCTTGGTAAAGGGTGGAAGGCTCGGCCTTATGCCCGGTGTTTTGTTCCATTCTTGCCGCCCTAGTTTCCGTCATATCGGTGTTATGTTGCCGGATTTTGCGTTCCTTACACGGTTGGGTTGTAATGGGAACCCCTTGACAGTTCGCCTTGAATAAAACTCCTCCAGCAATGCCCAACATTGGTTTTACTATTTGCCACCTAGCCTTTTCTTTCCCTTGGGTCAGCCGGCTCAAGGGTCATCTTTATTTTAACCCCCCAGGCCAGTGCTTATCTAAGTGTTGGTCCAACTGAGCGATGTCCAGGGCTACCAGGGGCAACTCTGGGCTGGCCTACCCGACGTCTAGCTCATATGAGTGTGCCCTGAGAACGAGATATGTGCAGCTACTATCGGGATTTGTCGGCACATTCGGGCGGTGTTGCTGGACTTGTTTTACCATTGTCGAGGATGTTTTGTAACCGGGATGCCAAGTCTGATCGGATTGTCTTGGGAGAAGGAATATCCTTCGTTGACCGTGAGAGCTTATGATGGGCTAAGTTGGGACACCCCTGCAGGGATTTGAACTTTCGAAAGCCGTGCCCGCGGTTATGGGCAGATGGGAATTTGTTAATGTCCGGTTGTAAAAAACCTGAAGTTGATCTTAATTAAAATGCATCAACCGCGTGTGTAGCCGTGATGGTCTCTTTCCGTCGGAGTCTGGGAAGTGAACACGGTGTTGGAGTTATGATTGACGTAGGTTGTTCTTGGATCACTTCCTGATCATTGTTTCTCGACTGTGCTTTGCCTTCTCTTCTCGCTCTCATTTGCGTATGTTAGCCACCATATATGCTAGTCGCTTGCTGCAACTCCACCTCATACCTTTACCTTACCCATAAGCTTAAATAGTCTTGATCGCGAGGGTGTGAGATTGCTGAGTCCCCGTGACTCGCAGATACTCCCAAAACCAGTTTGCAGGTGCCGATGAAACCATGCAGGTGACGCAACCGAGCTCAAGGCGGAGCTCGATGAAGATCATGTCCTTTGTGTTGTTTCGTTCTAGTTGATCAGTAGTGGAGCCCAGTTGGGGTCGATCGGGGATCTGTGTAGCATTTGGGGTAGTCTTGTTTTATTTTGGTTCCGTAGTCGGACCTTGATTGTATCTGGTTGATGTAATGCTTATTCATGTATTATGTGAAGTGGCGATTGTAAGCCAACGATGTATCTCTTTCCCTTATGTATTACATGGGTTGTGTGAAGATTACCTCACTTGCGACATTGCTTACAATGCGGTTATGCCTCTAAGTCGTGCTTCGACACGTGGGAGATATAGCCGCATCGTGGGCGTTACACTCATAGTCCCCCCGCCCCACCCTGTCCCCCTCAGCGCGTGGAGCAGGGGCTCGCCCTGGTGATTGGGGATCCCACCCACAGATTCGGCGCCTTCGACGGTTCCGCTGTTGCGTCAATCCTGAGATCCACTGATGGACTCAGGAGGCGGGGCGTCGGACCAGGAGATCCAGTGACTACTGGTGGAGCTAGCCCGCAGGGAGAGGGCGGCGAATCGGGCGGCGAGGAATGCAGAGCGAGCAAATCGAGAAGTGGCGATTGCGCGGATGAACTTGGCGTTGCGCGCAATGTCCAGAACCACGGAGTTGGAGCGAGCAAGGATTTTCGTGCTGGGTCAGCCCATCTCGCCTGTTCTGATTTTGCATTGGGCAGCAGAGGAGGCGGTGTCCACATCCAGAGTCCAGAGGAGGAGATGGCGGCTATTCAGGGTCGAGATCTGACTGGAGCGATGTCGGCGTGTGCTGTGGGCGCCTGTATGCATCGATCCTTAGTTAATACTTGTTGTAGATTATGTGCTCATCATGGCTATAATCGCCGGAGAACCCCATCGCCGCCGCCATTCGTGGTTCCACCCCCGTTGAGGATCAATGGTGAAAGGAAGGGGACCATTGGGCGGGGCCCAACTGTTTGCCTCAGTAGATGGGCTAGCCGTCCGATGCCCCCCCAAGTGATCAGGACCGCTGATGCTTCTTGGGCTGCCTGTAGGCAGGAGATTTATACCCCCCCCCTTGACAGCAACCATGTGTCTCGTCCTACTAGGGTTCATCGCCGTCCCCTTCGCCGCCATGACCACCAAAACCTAGTCTGGATTAGGCGTGATCTCTTCGTTTCTAGCAATTTCTCGGCTACAGACTGTTTCCCCGCTGGCCCTTCGGATCATATTATCGAGCCCAAGAAGTTCAGTTTTTCCCGTGATTTTTGGTCGAAGAAGACTGGAAAAATCACCTTTGCTACTGTAGTGAAGAAGATGGCTGCTACTGGGCAGAATACTGGACCTAGGGGAGGCAGAATGGGGGGTGGGCGTGGCCATGATGCTATGCGACCACCAGCTACAGTGAGTGCGCCGCCGGTCCATGATCCTACTGCTACTCTGCCTACCCCTACTCCCATCCCCAACCAGCAGGGTCCTCCCATGTCTATCTTTGCCAAACCCCCCATTATCCCTATAGGGCCCAGTTCTTCCAATTTTATGCATCCTGTTATGAATCAACTTTACCCTGGCTTCCCTGCTAACAACTACCAATACCCTCAAATGCCCCCTGGATGCAACAACTGCAGTTCCAATTCCCTTATATGCAACAAAATCTTCCAATTCAATTCCCTCAGCCTCAACCTCTGAGTTCTGGAAGTGCTTCTGGAGGGAGCGATCAGGTTGGTGCTGGGAAGAACAAGAAGAAGAATAGGACTGGTGCAAAAAAACAACCTGCGGTTGCTGCTGGGTCTGCTGACAGTGCTATTGGTCAAGTAGTCTCAGAGTCTGAGGAATTTATGGTAGACCCTAAATATATAGGTACTATCTGCTACAATTGTGGCCTTCCTGGCCATTTTGTGGGCATGTGCTCTATCCCCAAGGTTTGCTTCATCTGCAAAACCCCAGGCCACCATATGGATACTTGCCCCAAGTGGTATGAGCCTTACCCTGTAGCTCAGTACTGGGGGAGTGCCAACAGTGGCCTTGGATTCTTTCATATTGAAGATGGAGACAAAAGTGACAGTGATTGGCTCAATTTTGGCAATGTTGGGCTGGTTGTTGTTGAAGAAGGCAATATCATTGCTGAAGAATTGGAAAACTGCTTTGTTGGGATGTGGAAAACCAACTGGCCTTGGCAGATCAGAGTTTATGATGAAACCCAGTTCCTAGTTAGATTCCCCCGCCCCCCAACAAGAAAATTTCTGATCTGGTTGCTTTTAAATCTATTAACTTGAAGAAGAAAGGTGTTACTATCTCCTTCAAGGATTGGCATGGTGACCTCCCTACTTATGATTCTCTTAAAAAAGTCTGGATAAATATCATTGGCATACTTCCTGTCTGGTGCACCTAGCCAGTCATCTCTCAAATTGCTTCTTCCCTGGGTGTCATTGTCAATATTGAATGGCATGAAATCTTCAGGAGTTTCTATGAAGTGGTTAGAGTGCAAGTTGTTGTTAGAGAACCTCAGTTGATTCCTAAAGATAGGTTGTTTGAGATTCAACAGGAGCTGTACCTGCTCAACTTTGAGGTTGATGATACTACAGCTGCTGAGTCTCCTAACCACAAACCTTCAGATGGTCCTCCTGGCCCTTCTACTGATGTTGGAGGCCATGGGAATGCTGATAGGAATGGAGATGGGGATAATGATAGTGATGATGATCTACTTGAGGAGGAAATGGATCAAGATGCTAGTAATCAGATTGCCAAGAAATCTACTCCTGCCCCAAGTGGAGCTAAGACTAGATCTGGATATCCTCTACCTCATACCCCTATTGAGGAGTCCCACTTAGTTTCTTCCAAGCACCTAGGGGCCCCTGTGACTAAAAGCTATCTAGATGCTGCTAAGAAAGCCAACTATGAAGGTTGTGGGAACAGTCTGCTGGCTCAGTTTGAAGCTGTGAGGGGTAACACTAGTGACATTGGCCCTAGTTCTCTGGCTACAGCTATCACCACCCTCTCTTGCCTTGCACCCAGACCTCAGGCCACTAGGACTGATAAAGGAAAATGGGGCTCTATTGTTGCCACTAGGATGAGCAACAGGATTGTTAGAGATGGTAAGAATACCATAGCTAAATCCCAAGAGATTAAAAAAGTTCAGAACCTGGAGGTTACCAGAGGTAATACTTCTGTTAGCTCCAAGAATTCCTTTGCTTGCTTAGATATTGAGCTGGCATATCATTTTGAGATTTTACAAAACCACCATAGGCACCTCGTACTATGGCGGCGGCAGAAAAATTGGATTAGGGGGGCCAAGTGCCTTTGAAATAGGCTGGGGAGGGCCAATCCATAGGAAAATAGATGTTTAAAAATCTCTAATCCAACACTGTTTACCAATAATTTAGTAGTAAATTCATGATGTTAGGAGGGACAGGCCCATGCTGGCACCCCTGTCTCCGCCACTGACCTCGTAGTCTACTATCACAGTATGTCGGGATCGTTCGGTAGAGAGGTATTGGCGGGAATTACGATGGATGGATAATACCGCATAATTCTGAAAATCCGAGAAAGTCCAAATAGACTGTTTGGCAGGCTGATGTTGGATTCTTGTTTTCCAGCACTTTAAAAAATACATACATCCGTCCGTCATTTTCTTTCTCAGTTGAAATTCACATACTGGTTGTAAAATACACATGTAGAATAAATATAGGTGTAAAAAGATACACCGATTCCAAGCGAGTCCTTGTGTTGTCCAACCCCCCTATTTACTAGCTCACCAGCGCTAGGACAAACCCAACCTCAGTTCTTGCCACGAGCGACCCCGGTGACTCAGATCTGCGAAAACGGTGGCAGCGAATGCGGCAACTTCAATCTCCGGCGGCAGGATGCTTCTCCCCTTTGTCTCTGACCCCGTCTCATCCTCCTTGTCTGTGCAATGGGTGGGTGGGCGGCTCCAATGGGGTTAAGCAACATACAACCCCCCTTCCCTATGTTAGGTCGTTAGGTATGGTGTAGGGTCTGTTTCTCTATTGCTCATTGCACCATCGATGTCACCATTAGGTTATGGACAAACAAATGAAGCTGGTTGTTCAGGCATCATCACTCATAGCTGTGATTCAAGTCTGGGTTAGGTTGGTCCGCAAAAGAGTTGTACCTCAGAGTGATACCTCTGTCATCTGTTATGGTCCAATGTCAATTCAAGATAGGGAGGTGCTGGTGAATTTGAACTACAATTGTAACTGCAACGACGTAGGGGCTCTGCATGTTGTGGGTCATAATAAGAGTTTTAGGGTTATTCATGACACACCCCAGAGATAAAATTGAGACCATTTCTCGACATTTCAAGCAAGTCTTGTATGCTATTGGGGAGATCAATGAGAGATGGTCAAGGCATCAACTTGGCAAACTCCTAGCAAGATTCACAAACAGCCCAAGATGTATCCGTATTTCAAGGTGAGTGCCACTCATAGTTCATGCCTTGACATGCTTTTATTGTTCCGAATACAACCATAACACTATGTTTCATGCCATCACAGTCTAGCATTGGGGCAATAGATGATACTCATGTGACTGCTAGAGTGTCGAGGTCACATGCTGCAACATACATGGGTATGATGACCCACAAGTATAGGGGATCAATTGTAGCTCTTTTCGATAAGTAAGAGTGTCGAACCCGACGAGGAGCAGAAGGAAATGACAAGTAGTTTTCAGTAAGGTAATGCCTGCAAGTGCTGAAATTGTAAGTAACTGAGTAGTTTGATAGCAAGATAATTTACAACGGGCAAGTAACGATAGTAGTAACAAAAGTGCAACAAGACAGCCCAATCCTTTTGAGGCAAAGGATAGGCCAAAATGGTCTCTTATGATAAGCACAGCGTTCTTGAGGGTACACGGGATTTTCATCTAGTCACTTTCATCATGTTGGTTTAATTCGTGTTCGGTACTTTGATAATTTGATATGTGGGTGGAACGGTGCTTAGGTGTTGTTCTTACTTGAACAAACCTCCTACTTATGATTAACCCTCCCGCAAGCATCCGCAACTACGAGAAAAGTATTAAGAATAAATTCTAACCATAGCATTAAACTTCTGGATCCAATCGGTCCCTTACGGAATAGCGCATAAACTGGGGTTTAAGCTTCTGTCACTCTCGCAACCCATCATCTAATTGCTACTCCACAATGCATTCCCTTAGGCCCAAATATGGTTAAGTGTCATGTAGTCGATGTTCACATGACACCACTAAGGGACTCACAACATACATACTATCAAAATATCGAACACATATCAAGTTCACATGATTAGTTGCAACATGATTTCTCACGTGACCTCAAGAACAAAAGTAACTACTTACAAATGATAATCATGCTCAAGATCAGAGGGGTATTAAATAGCATATTGGATCTGAACATATAATCTTCCACCAAATAAACCATATAGTAATGAACTACAAGATGTAATCAACACTACTAGTCACCCACAAGCACCAATCTATAGTTCCAGTAACAAGATTGTACACAAGAGATGCACTAGGGTTTGAGATGAGATGGTGCTGTTGAGGATGTTGATGGAGATTGCCCTCCCCAAGATGGGAGAGTTGTTGGTGATGATGAGGACGATGATTTCCCCCTTCGGGAGGGAAGTTCCCCCGGTGGAATCGCTCCGCCGGAGGGCAAAAGTGCTCCTGCCCAAGTTCCTCCTCAAGACGGCGGCGCTCCGTCCCGAAAGTCCTCTACTTATTTTTTTCTAGGTCAAAATGACTTATATACCAGAAGATGGGCACCGAAGGTGGGCCTGGGTGAGCACAACCCACCAGGGCGCGCCTGGGCTCCCTGGCGTGCCCAGGTGGGTTGTGCCCACCTGGTGGGCTCCTCTGGTAGTTATTTGCTCCAATATTCATCATATATTTGATAAAAAATCTCCGTGAAGTTTCAGCTTGTTTGGAGTTGTGCAGAATAGGTGGCCTGACGTAGCTTTTCCAGGTCCAGATTTCCAGCTGCCAGAATTCTACCTCTTTGTGTATACCTTGCATATTATGAGATAAAAGGCATTAGAATTACTCCAAAAAGCATTATTATGGATAAAAAGATCATAAATAACAGTAGTAAAACATGATGCAAAATGGACGTATCAACTCCCCCAAGCTTAGACCTCGCTTGTCCTCAAGCGAGAAACCGAAATCGAAAAACATGTCCACATGCTTAGATAGACGTGTCGATAAAAACAAAATACGGACATAGAAGCATAATGTTCATTATTATAACAACAACAAACTTGAACATAAGACTCTTATCATAAAGCTCTTATCATAGACTTCTCATGAACAAGTGACAATTCATCACACTATTGAAGTATAAAGCAAAAACTCTATTAAAAACCAACAAACTATGTTTTCAGTCAACTTTGCAACTACAATTCATCATCTTTTCAGGAAGGGTCACGTATCGTAGCCTTTAGGCAAGTCCACATACTCAACCATCATATAGTCTTCTATGATTGCTAACACTCACCGCGTACACATGAGCAAAACGTTTCAACCGAACACATAGAAAGATAGGGCCTTATAGTTTCGCCTCCCAACGTATTCACCTCAAGGGCAATGTCAACAATAATAACTCATGCTATCTATATTCAAATGGACATATGTGCCTAGATCTTTCCTCACCACATGATGCTTGCCAAAGGAGAAAAATAAAAAGGAATAGAAGGAAGACTTTGACTATTTGCATAAAAGTAAATACATAAAAGTAAAAGATAGGCCCTTCATAGAGGGAAGCAGTGGTTGCCATGCACTTATTTGTTTGTATGCTCAACCCCTTAGTGCAAAAGAACGTCACGTTGTATTGCCCCTTGTGATAGCAACCTTTATTATGTAGTCTGTCGCTTTTATTCTTCACCATCACAAGTTCGTACAACGCTCAATTTTCTCTTACACTAAATGATCTCACACTTTTAGAAGCATTTTTATTGCCTTTTTGCACCGATGACAACATACTTGAGGGATCTTGCTCAATCGATAGGTAGGTATGGCAGACTCTTAAAAATAAGATTTGGGTTTAAGGGTTTTTGGATGCACAAGTAGTATCTCTACTTAGTGCAGAATTTTTGGCTAGCAAAGATAGGGGCAAGCACCACATATTAAAGGATCCATGACAATATGACTTCTATGTGAATATAAACAAACATAAACCATTAAGTTGTCTTCCTTGTCCAATGTCAACAATTTTGCCATATAATATTTTGATGGGGGCTCACAATCACAAAAGATTTCTAGGATAGTATATTTATCTGTAAATCTTCTCTTCCCTTATTAATTATTTCATGAGTTGCATCATTGACTAATGCTATGTTTGTCAATCTCTAATAAAATTTTATACTTATACTTTTCCTTATGTGGTGTCATCACCTACCATAAGATTAGTATATGATCTTTTTCATAATTTCTTTCCTTTTATTTATTTCCTTTATCTTTTTCTTCCTTATTTCTTTTATTTTAATTTGCAACATGAAAGTAAAGAAAGCAAAACCTCAAACTAAACTTTATTACATATCTTGCACACAATTACAAGGATAGATCACTAAGCAAACTCTCGAAAAGAAAGGATCGAACTAACCTTCTATTCATCTAAAGCAAAAGATCGAACTAAAATAAGTAAAGACAAAAGATAATGGGATGATACGGTTGTTGGAAATATGCACTAGAGGCAATAATAAAATGGTTATTATTATATTTCCTTGTTCATGATAATTGTCTATTGTTCATGCTATAATTGTATTAACCGAAAACCGTAATACATGTGTGAATACATAGATCACAACATGTCCCTAGTGAGCCTCTAGTTGAGTAGCTCATTCATCAATAGATGGTTATGGTTTCCTGACCATGGACATTGGATGTCGTTGATAACGGGGTCACATCATTAGGAGAATGATGTGATGGTCAAGACCCAATCGTAAGCATAACACAAGATCATGTAGTTTGTTTGCTAGAGCTTTTCTAATGTTAAGTATCATTTCCTTAGGCCATGAGATTGTGCAACTCTCGGATACCGTAGGAATTCTTTGGGTGTATCAAACGTCACAACGTAACTGGGTGGACATAAAGGTGCACTACAGGTATCTCCGAAAGAGTCTGTTGGGTTAGCACGAATCGAGGCTGGGATTTGTCACTCCGTATGACGGAGAGGTATCTCTGGGACCACTCGGTAATGCATCATCATAATGAGCTCAATGTGACTAAGGAGTTAGCCACAGGATCATGCGTTACGAAACGAGTAAAGAGACTTGCGGTTAACGAGATTGAACGAGGTATGGGAATACCGACGATCGAATCTCGGGCAAGTAACAAAACCGATGGACAAAGGGAATTGTATACGGGATTGATTGAATCCCCGACATCGTGGTTCATCTGATGAGATCATCGTGGAATATGTGGGAGCCAACATGGGTATCCAGATCCCGCTGTTGGTTATTGGCCGTAGAGATGTCTCGGTCATGTCTGCATGGTTCCCGAACCCGTAGGGTCTACACACTTAAGGTTCGGTGACACTAGAGTTGTTATGGGAAATTGTATGTGGTTAGCGAAGGTTGTTCGGAGTCCTGGATGAGATCCAGGATGTCACAAGGAGTTCCAGAATGGTCCAGAGGTGAAGATTTATATATGGGAAGTCTAGTTCCAGTCGCCGGAATGGTTTCGGGGGTTATCGGTATTGTACCGGGACCACCGGCCCCGGAGGACTTAATGGGCTAAATATGGGAGGGAACCAGCCCCCTAGTGGGATGGTGCGCCCCCAAGGGCCCAAGGCGCCTAGGGATGGAAACCCTAGGGGAGGGGGCGCCTCCCACCTGCTTGGGGGGCAAGTCACCCCCTCTTGGCTGCCCCCCTCTAGATGCATCTAGGGGGCCGACCCCCTCTTCCATTCCCCCTATAAATAGTGTGGGGGTGGGAGGGCAGTCGCACCCCTTCCCCAGGCGCAGCCCCTCCCTCCTCCTACACCTCCTCCTCCTCCTCCTCCTCCGTAGTGCTTGGCGAAGCCTTGCTGGAGAACCACGATCTCCACCACCACGCCGTCGTGCTGCCGAAGCTCTCCCTCAACTTCTCCTCTCCCCTGCTAGATCAAGAAGGAGGAGACGTCCCCGGGATGTATGTGTGTTGAATGTGGAGGCGCCGTCCATTCAGCGCTAGATCGGATCTTCCGCGATTTGAATCGCCACAAGTACGACTCCATCAACCGCGTTCTTGTAACGCTTCCACTTAGCGATCTTCAAGGGTATGAAGATGCACTCCCTCTCTCTCGTTGCTAGCATCTCCTAGATTGATCTTGGTGACACGTAGGAAAATTCTGAATTATTACTACGTTCCCCAATAGTGGCATCATGAGCTAGGTCTATGCGTAGATTCTCCGCACGAGTAGAGCACAAAGTAGTTGTGGGCGATGATTTGGTCAATTTGCTTACCGTTACTAGTCTTATCTTGATTCGGCGACATTGTGGGATGAAGTGGCCCGGACCGACCTTACACGTACGTTTACATGAGACAAGTTCCACCGACTGACATGAGCTTGATGCATAAGGTGGCTAGCGGGTGTCAGTCTCTCCCACTTTAGTCGGATCAGATTCGATGAAGAGGGTCCTTATGAAGGGTAAATAGCAATTGGCATATCACCATTGTGGCTTTTGTGTTGGTAAGAAACATTCTTGCTAGAACCCGTAGCAGCCACGTAAAACATGCAACAACAATTAGAGGATGTCGAACTTGTTTTTGCAGGGTATGCTATGTGATGTGATATGGCCAAAAGGATGTGATGAATGATATATGTGATGTATGGGATTGATCATGTTCTTGTAATAGGAATCACGACTTGCATGTCGATGAGTATGACAACCGGCAGGAGCCATAGGAGTTGTCTTAATTTATTATATGACCTGCGTGTCAATGAAAACGCCATGTAATTACTTTACTTTATTGCTAACCGTTAGCCATAGTAGTAGAAGTAATAGTTAGTGAGACAACTTCATGAAGATACGATGATGGAGATCATGTGATGGAGATCATGGTGTCATGTCGGTGACGAAGGCGATCATGCCGCGCCTCGAAGATGGAGATCAAAGGCGCAAGATGATATTGGCCATATCATGTCACTTTATGATTTGCATGTGATGCTTGTCATGGTTACATCTTATTTGCTTAGAACGACGGTAGCATAAATAAGATGAGCCCTCACTAAAAATTTCAAGAAATGTGCCCCCCCTAACTGTGCATCGTTGCAAAGGTTCGTTGTTTCGAAGCACCACGTGATGATCGGGTGTGATAGATTCTAACGTTCGCATACAACGGGTGTAAGCCAGATTTACACATGCGAAACACATAGGTTGACTTGACGAGCCTAGCATGTACAAACATGGCCTCGGAACACGAGAGACCGAAAGGTCGAACATGAGTAGTATAGTTATATGCGATCAACATGGAGATGTTCACCGTTGATGACTAGTCCGTCTCACGTGATGACTAGAGGGATGTCTATCTGAGTGGGAGTTCATTGAATAATTTGGTTAATTGAACTCATTATCATGAACATAGTCTAAATTGTCTTTGCAAATTATGTTGTGGATCAATAGCTCGCGTTTTAGCTCCCTGTTTTAATACGTTCCTAGAGAAAGACTAAGTTGAAAGATATTGTGAGCAATTGTGCAGACTAGGGCCGTAGTCTGAGGATTGTCCTCACTGCTACACAGAAGGTGTCGTGGTTTTGTCACGGCAGATGTCCTAGAGAAAGGACTTAGTCGTGGAGCCATCGCTACGGGTTAGCTTGAAGGGGTTAAAGCGGACACAAGGACGCAAGAGAGTTTATACTAGTTTGGCCCCTTCAATGAAGGTAAAAGCCTACGTCTAGTTGTGATGAATTGATGGGTGTTTCGATGACTAGGGAGCAAATAAGCTTCGCCTATGTCTCGAGTTGTTGTCTGTCCTTGAACCGCCGTCGGGTTGTCCCCTTATATACATGGGTGACGCCCGTCGGTTTACAGAGTCCCGATACCGGCTCATAGATGCGTCCAGTTCGGTCTCCACTATTCCTAACTTATAACACAAGTTACATACCGACGCCGGTTTATAGCTATAGGCCTTAAACCGATTATGGGCCTTTAGCCCTCATCTGCCCTCATGGGCTTTTATCATACTCAACTACTGATGAAGTTAACCCGGCCTGTCCTGGCCGGTTTACGCCTAGTAGTAATATCCCCAACATTAGGCCCCAAATTGATTTGAACAGGTTCATGTCAATCCTTAGCAAAAATCTTCATCTTCAACATCTTCCTGTATTTTGTTGAACCGCCGTGATGTCATGTTCTATGCTCGCGGTAGATCGGTCTGACGTCACTGGTTATAAAGAACCTTATCCTATTAACAAGCCTGTGACAATTAAGGCCGCAACTTCGTTTCCAAACTCGCGGCTCCTTGATTCTCGCGCCTGACATATCCCTTTCTTTATAAATAGGACCGAAAGGTCATTTCCTTTCTCTTTCCCTCCGACCCCTTCTGCTTCATCTTCCTCGCGTTGCCCAGCTTCGGAGCTCCGCCGCCACCGTCGATCTCTGCATCAACCTTGGCCGCTGCATCAACCTGAGCACACCAGAGCATCGCGGCGACCTTCCGCTTCTTCCTCAGCTCCGGTAAATCTTCTTTCCTTTCCCCCGCAGATCTGTTCTAGGGTTTCCTCGTTTGTCAAAGTTCATCGAGACTCTGGCGCTGTTCTTCCTTTGTTTCTTCTTTAGCCCATGAATAAAACTTCAAACCTGATGTATTCCCTGTAATGGCTTATCTTCTGTTACCAAAGCAAACCTTTATGCGCATAAAACATTGATCTGGTCCCTTGTGAATTGCTTTGAGATCAACCTTTTAGGTCTAAATCCTTTTATTTTCCTGTCTTACGGTAGATCCAAAATTTTACTACGACCTTATGAAATCTCTTTTTACCTTCCTTAGTCATTCTTGCCTTAGATCTGTATCCTCTTTACCACATAGGCGGTTCACCTTTGAAAAAGCAATCTATCATATATCATTAGTCCCCTTGTTGAACCGCCGTGATGTTGTTGCTTCATAAACTCTGGTTTAGATAGATCTGCTTCCGGTTTAACATTGCACATATCAATGTACTTTGTAGATTTCATCATGGCCAAGCAAGTGTATGAGTGCAATTGGGTCCCTTCTCGCGTCACAGAGGATCAACTAGACGATTTAGTCCCGATTGGCGCCTTGGGCAGCAAAGACACCGTCCATTGGAGGGCTCCTGGCAAAGAATGCCCCCCCACACCTTGAGAAGGAGAGGTTGTTGTTTTCGTAGACCACTTAGCCCGGGGTTTTAAACCACCCGGTTCTAAATTCTACCGGGATGTTCTAGCTGATTTCCAACTCCATCCGCAAGACACTGGCCCCAACTCTGTTACAAATATGTGCCACTTCCAAGTGCTCTGTGAGGTGTTCTTTCAAGAGGAGCCCACAGTGGAATTATTCAGAGATCTTTTCCATCTAAACCGCCGTACTGAGTTTACTGATGGCTCTAATACGGAGTTGGGTGGCATGGCGATTCAAAAAAGGAAAGAGGTCACATACCCTCACGCCAAGCTGCACAGTCACCCCAAGGAGTGGAATCAGACATGGTTCTACTACAAAGACACCTCCCCTGCTGGTGAGAATCCCTTGCCTGGCTTTCGTCCGGAGCGGCTCAGCAATACCCATCCTTTTCCTCAACGATTGAGTGCCCAGGAGAGAAGCAAATATGCTCCTTAGCTATCAAAGCTCAGAGCCTTTATGGCCAATGGTTTAACAGGGGTTGACCTTGCTCGCTGTTGGATATCATGGAGCATACTGCCCCTTAGTCAGCGCTCCGGTTTGATGTGCGAATATACTGATAGTGTGGATGACCCACTGCGACATTCAAGACTCCAGCTCTCCGGCGAAGAAATCACAGAAGCTGTGCGTAAGATACTGAATGAACCGGAGCACATCTGCGCTAGAACCGGCCTGCTTCCCTTCTGTGCCACCAACAAACCGCCAGCTGTAAGACTTTGGTTTTTCTCTTTGCTGAATTTGTTATTGATATGTCTGGTCATTGTTTTTAATATCAGTGTCTGCATAATCAGGGCGATGATCCGTTTTGGAGCAAAAAGCTGCCGCAGGAGAAACCAGAGAAAACAGATAAACCGGAAAGAGCAACCCGGCAAAAAACTAAAGCTGTGAAGAAGACTGCCCACCGGAAAAGAACCACTGCATCTTCTAATCCGGCCCCTGATGATGAGGTGGATAATCCGGACTTTGAGGTAGAGCTTGACTCACTTGGTTTATTTTTCATGCATCTTATTGATGATGATATTTGTTAGGATGATGCCGAAGCCAGCCATGCGGATGTTGTAGAGGTAATTATTCTCTCTTCCGATTTAGAAACTTTGCCTTCACAAAAAATCCGTCAGGCAAACCGGAAAGTTAAATTTTCTCATCCTCTTGCTTATTTGGATCCTAAACTTCTTATGAAGACTCAACAACACGAAGCTCGCCGCACCACCCGGCACAGCGGCCAGGTAGTTACCTCCGCCGGTTTACCGAACAGTCCGGTTCGGAAACGTCATTCCGAGGTCTCTAATTCGCTTGTCAGTGCTTGTCCTAAAGCGGGCTGCTTTCGTCAACCTCTTAATCCGTCTGACTCCAATTATCAGGTTATTTCCCACTCATCTTCTGGCGAGTCGTCGGCTACTCAGCTCCCACCGCTCAAAACGGTGCTTGGGTAAGCTATATTTATTGTGATGTTTGCAGTATATTGCCTTAGAACATATGCTGTATTTAATTTTGTTATTCTTCTCAGGGCCAAACCTAGGTCGAGCAAGAAGGCCCGCCTGGATAAAGCGGCCGAAGAAGATGTCATTCTTGAACCAGGCACCACACCCAATCTTGAAGCGGCTATTCCTAAGGATATTCCCAATGATCCACCGCAGCCAGATGATGATCTTACTGTTGAGGAAAGACCTACTGATACCTCAGGTCCTATCCATCAGCCCACAGGTTCCCTCCGGGTTGAAAGCTCCACCGGTCCCGCAAAACCTACTGACAAGCCAACAGCTCCAGTGCAAACCGGCGGTACCAATGATGATGAAGTTGTCATTACTGGCACTGGCCATACTGAGCCAAGCAATCCTATCGCTTTATCCAAACATTCTGCCAAGGAAGAATTAGCTGCTTTTGGCAAAGGCAAGTGGAATGCTGATCTGACGGCTTACGCTGCTCTGAACGCCCAAGATATCCATTCCGGCTATCTGAACCGGCTGTATACCAGCCGTGACTATGAAGCCGATCTGGTTAACATGATGAAGGATAAATATGAGGTAACTTCCATATGCTCCTTCCTGCTTGTATGCTTTCATTCTTGCTGACTCTCCTAGCCCCTAAGGGCCGATTTGAAATATTCTTTCAAATCGGGACTTAATAATATGAATCTTGATGCTTTGAAATTTGCTGATGTAGTCCCCAAGGGCCGGTTCAACTTAGCGTAGTTAAACCGGTACTTTAAGTAATTGAAACTGCCGCATCAGAATACATATGATCAAATAGCCATTAGCCCCCAAGTGCCAAGTTGAATACTTGTATTGAGCTTGGGACTTTGTAAACAATTGAAAGATGAAGATCGAATATGCATTAGCCCCCAAGTGCTAAGCGCATAACTTGTTATGTGGTTGGTACTTGAATCCTTCTACCGATTTGTTGAAACATATATCTGTATGCCTGCAGGCGGAGCTGAAGGCGAAAGAAAGCCAAGTCATCGATCTACAAGAAAACCTGAAAACCCAACAGGCTGAAACCTCCAAGGCAAAAGAGGAATTGGCCAGTGCCTTAAGCGCCATGGAACAACTTAAGGAGAACTTCAAGAAGAAACGGGCGGATTGGGCCACTGAAAAATCCGCTTTGATCAAACGAGCAAAGGATGCCGAGGCTGCACTGAAACCAGTGACGGATGAACTGACCAACATAAAGCGGCACGTTCATGCCATGACCACTGCTATCTTTGGTAAGCCAGCTTGCCTTTTGAATTGGTTCTGCCTTCTTACAGAGTCGCCGGTTTATTAACCTTTTATGGTATTTCAGGGACACGCATTGGTCACTTGGGGTCAGATGTGCGAAAGAAATTGAAAGCCGCCTATACCTTGGTTGAACAATTGTATACTGGTGCCCAGCGGATCATCTGTACCGCGTCTCATAACAAACCGGCGCCCACTTTGATTCAAGATACTTTGATGAAACTGTCAGTGCTTCCTGCCCAGGTTGAAGAGCTGAAGAAATCTGTTGCTCGAACCGGTGCAATCAATGCTTTAATCCGGGCAAAAGCCTGGGTGCCGGATTTTGATCCTATTGAAGCGGCTCAGGGTTATCCCAGTTTGAAGGAAGACGGGTCAGAATTTGGTGAAGCGGATCTGCGAGCCATAAACCAGGAGGTACGTCCGCTAGCTTGTCAACTGGCTGAGGAAGCAGATTTGTCTCATTATCAAGCCCAATATGACAGCCAGAACAAGCGAATAGCTGCACCAATCCATGAATCGGAAAACCTGATCCCTCCAATCCGTAAGCATACTTACGCTCCCGATATTGACCTGTCTTCGCTAATCCATGACGAAGCTGTTTTTCAAGCATTGATGGGAATCGACTGGACAACTGTGGATTTCCAGCCACTGGGTAGAGAAACGGAAGCTGAAGCGGCGCAGGATGACCCACAACCATCAGGCCAGGCTGGTGGCCAAGCTTAAACCGGAAGCCGGTTTTAAAACTGTCTCTCCTTTGTGAAAAACAATTATGTTATTATGGGCACCATGTTGCCTTGTAATAGGCTAGCTGATACCTTTGATGTTGATATGCCTTCGTGCATAACTTGTTCTTCCTGTGGTAATGAACTTTCCAAAATACTTTCTGAAATAAGAAATTCGTTAAGTGCCACCGCGGTTGTACCGTCAGGTGGAATATGATGTTTGTATATATAAAGTCAAAACATCCAAAACAAAATTTTAAGTATATGATCAAAATTTTTGAGATACATAATACCTGCCACCGTTGAGTGTGAAGTTGGCTTGGCCAACCTTGAAGCGGAGTTTTTGCAAACCCACACTGTTGGAGGAAATAACAACTCCTCTATATGTATATGACACTAGTTACCATGTAAACCGTGCCGGGTTATAATGAACACCGTGTTACTCCATAAGAGGATGTTAACAACAAGGATCAAACCGGACAAATAGTCTCCGGATTGACATGAACTGTGTTCCGTCAGTTGATTGGTTAAAAAACTTTCTCGGTTTAAAGAACACAATAAAAAACAAAAACCCCCCTTCAAAGAAAAGTATGAAGCAAAAGTAACGACAAAAACGTTTGCCAAAAAAGATTTATTTAAGCTGATCAAATGGCGTAAGCATGGCCAAACACGACCAAGCTCCCGTTAGGTGTAACTATGGTTCTAGTTAGCCAGGTCCCCAAGTGATTCTTGTGGCATTTATGCCGACCAAATGGCGTGGTCATGGTTCGGGTTCGACCAAGCCCCCAAGTGATTCTGTGGCCTTAGGCCGATCAAGAGGCATGACTGGTTCAGACATGACCAAGTCCCCAAGTGATCTGGTGGCTTTCGCCTATCAAGAGGCATGGTATTGGTTCGGACACGACCAATCCTCCAAGTGATATAACACGATGCTTTTAGCAAAGTGAACTCAAGGGGTAAACCGGAGGCCGCTTTAGAGCAACTCCGTGTAACCTCACATGATGTAAAAGAACAGATACCCCGCTTTAGCTGAGGTTCTGGTTTATTATATTAATCATAATATATACATTGTATGTACATAAGTATAACCAATGGCTCAGGTATAGTAAGGCCGAAGATGAGCTATATTCCACGGCCTGTAGTCTCCTCCTCTAATGTACGTGAGTCCTTATGCTCTCGAATATCGATCAGATAGTACGACCCATTGTGCAGATTCTTGCTGACCACGAAAGGCCCCTCCCAAGGTGGGGATAGCTTATGCATATCAGTCTGATCTTGGATGAGCCGAAGCACCAAATCTCCTTCCTGGAAGGCTCTGGTTCTGACTCGGCGACTGTGATAATGACGAAGATCCTGCTGGTAAATCGCCGACCGGGCGGCTGCGATGTCACGCTCTTCATCCAACCGGTCCAAAGCATCTTGCCGTGCTGTCTCGTTGTCTGCTTCAACATAAGCCGTGACACGAGGTGAGTCATGACGGATATCGCTAGGGAGAACCGCCTCCGCTCCATAAACCATGAAGAACTGTGTGTATCATGTTGATCTGTTGGGTGTTGTATTGATGCTCCATAACACAGATGGTAATTCTTCTACCCAACAACCCAGCGTTCTTTGCAAAGGAACCATGAGCCGGGGCTTGATGCCTGTCAAGATCTATTGATTAGCTCTTTCTGCTTGACCATTGGACTGTGGATGTGCCACTGATGAAACGTCGAGCCGGATGTGCTCCCGTTCGCAGAACTCCTTCATAGCACCTTTGGACAAATTGGTACCATTATCTGTGATAATACTGTGCGGAAAGCCAAACTGGAAAATCACCTTTTTGATGAACTGAACCGCCGTGGCCGCATCACACTTGCTAACAGGTTCTGCCTCCACCCACTTTGTAAACTTGTCCACCGCCACCAGGAGGTGGGTCTTCTTATCTTTGGACCTTTTGAAAGGCCCAACCATATCCAGTCCCCAAGTCGCAAATGGCCAAGTAATTGGAATCATCCTCAATTCTTGAGCCGGTACATGAGCACGTCTTGAAAACCTTTGGCAACCATCACATCGTCTGACCAGATCCTTCGCATCAGCATGAGCAGTTAACCAATAGAAACCATGGCGAAACACTTTAGCCACCAGAGACTTTGAACCGGCGTGGTGACCACAATGTCCTTCGTGGATCTAACACAAAACTTCACGGCCTTCTTCAGGAGACACGCAACGTTGAAAAGCTCCTGATACACTGCAATGATGCAACTCACCGTTGATGACAGCCATGGACTTGGATCGCCAGATTATCTGCCGGGCTAGAATCTCATCTTCTGGCAACTTGCCCCGGTTCTTGTAGGCCAGGTAAGGAAGCGTCCAATCCGGAATAACATGAAGAACTGCCACCAATTGAGCCTCCGGATCAGGAATGGCCAAATCCTCTTCACCAGGGATCTTCACCGACGGGTTGTGCAGCACATCCAGAAAAACATTGGGTGGGACCGGTTTGCGCTGAGAGCCCAGCCGGCTTAAAGTGTCCGCCGCTTCATTTTTCTGCCGGTCCACGTGGTCCACCTGATAGCCTCTGAAATAACCTGCAACAATATCCACCTCACGACGATATGCTGCCATGAGTGGGTCCTTGGAGTCCCAAGTGCTAGACACTTGCTGAGCCACAAGGTCCGAATCACCGAAGCACTTAACTCGACTTAGATTCATCTCCTTAGCCATCCGAAGACCATGGAGCAAGGCTTCATACTCAGCTGCATTGTTAGTACAAGAGAACATTAAACGGAGAACATAACAAAACTTATCACCTCGTGGGGAAGTTAATACGACTCCAGCCCCCGAGCCTTCCAACTGCCTGGATCCGTCAAAATGGATGGTCCAATACGTATGATCCGGCTTTTCTTCAGGTGCTTGCATTTCCGTCCAATCATTGATGAAATCAACAAGTGCTTGAGACTTAATCGCTGTCCGAGGCACATATTTCAAACCGTACGGCCCCAGCTCTATAGCCCACTTTGCAATCTGGCCAGTTGCTTCCCGGTTCTGGATGATATCTCCCAAAGGAGCAGAACTGACCACCGTAATTGGGTGCCCTTGGAAGTATTTCTTAAGCTTCCGGCTTGCCATAAAAACTCCGTACACCAGCTTCTGCCAGTGCGGATACCTTTGCTTGGACTCAATGAGTACCTCGCTGATATAATAGACCGGATGTTGAACCGGATGCTCCTTACCTGCCTCCTTTCGTTCCACCACAATAGCCACGCTGACCGCACGAGCATTAGCAGCAACATATAGCAGTAACGACTCCTTGTCAATGGGAGCGGCGAGCACAGGCGGATTGGCCAGTTGCCGCTTTAAGTCCTCAAATGCTTCATCAGCAGCAGAACTCCAGACGAACTGATCCGTCTTCTTCAACATCTGATACAAAGGGATCACCTTCTCACCAAGGCGGCTGATAAACCGGCTTAACGCGGCAATCCGGCCTGCCAGGCGTTGAACATCATTGATACACTTCAGTTTAGCCAGGGAGGTGATGGCTGTGATCTTCTCTGGATTAGCCTCAATTCTCCTGTTGGACACCAGAAAACCCAATAACTTGCCCGCCGGTACACCAAAGACACACTTGTCCGGATTAAGCATCATCTTGTACATCCTTAGGTTATCAAAGGTTTCCTTCAAATCATCAACCAGAGTCTCCTTCTCCCTGGATTTAACCATGATATCATCCATGTAAGCATGTACATTACGGCCAATCTGCTTGTGAAGACAATTTTGTACACACCATTGATAAGTTGCCTGGGCACTTTTGAGCCCAAAGGGCATAGACACATAGCAGAAGGCTCCAAAGGGAGTTATGAGTGCCGTCTTCTCCTGGTCCTTAACTGCCATTTTGACCTGATGATAGCCAGAATATGCATCCAAAAAACTTAAACGCTCACAACCCGCCATAGCATCAATGATTTGATCAATACGGGGGAGGGCAAAAGGATCTGCTGGACAAGCCTTATTAAGATCTGTGTAATCCACACACATACGCCAGGTGCCGTTTTTCTTAAGGACTAGCACCGGATTGGCAAGCCACTCAGGGTGAAAAACTTCAACAATAAAACCAGCTGCTAAGAGCCTGGCTACCTCTTCTCCAATCACCTTGCGTCTTTCTTCATTAAACCAGCGAAGGAACTGTTTCACCGGTTTGTATTTAGGATCCACATTAAGTGTGTGCTCAGCGAGTTATCTCGGTACACCTGGCATGTCAGAGGGCTTCCATGCAAAAATGTCCCGATTCTCACGGATGAACTCGATGAGCGCGCTTTCCTATTTCGGATCCAAGTTGGCACTAATGCTGAACTGCTTGGACGAATCACCAGGTACGAAGTCAACAAGCTTAGTTTCTGCTGCTGATTTGAACTTCAGGGCCGGATCATGCTCCGTAGTTGGGTTCTTCAACGGAGTCATGTCCGCCGGATCAACATTGTCTTTATAGTACTTCAACTCCTCGGTGGCACAAACCGACTCTGCATAAGCCGCATCTCCTTCCTCGCATTCCAAAGCGATTTTGCGGCTTCCGTGAACCGTTATTGTCCCCTTGTGACCCGGCATCTTGAGCTGCAAATACACATAACAGGGCCGAGCCATAAACTTGGCGTATGCCGGACGCCCAAACAGGGCATGATATGGACTTTGGATTTTCACCACTTCAAACGTTAATGTCTCTGACCTAGAATCATGATCATCCCCAAAGGCCACTTCAAGAGCTATCTTACCAACGGGATATGCTGATCTGCCAGGCACTACACTGTTGAATACTGTATTGGACGGTTTGAGATTCTTATCTGTTAGTCCCATACGACGGAAGGTCTCATAGTATAGGATGTTAATGCTGCTCCTCCATCCATGAGCACCTTGGTGAACTTATAACCTCCCACCTGAGGCGCCACCACCAGAGCCAACTGACCCGGATTATCAACCTGGAGTGGGTGATCCTCTCTGCTCCATATGATTGGCTGTTCAGACCAACATAGATAATGGGGTGTGGCCGGTTCAACAGAGTTGACTGCCCGCCTCTGAACCTTCCGGTCTCACTTGTCCAGGCTAGTGGTAAAGACATGGTACTGCCCATTACTCAACTGCTTTGGGTTGCTTTGGTAACCTGACTATTGCTGCTGTTGGTTGTAACCACCCTGGTTGTTCTGACTATTTTGACCATTATGTCCGCCCGGATTACCATTAAATCCTGAACCGGAACTTCCTCCACCGTAACCCGGCCCGGACCCTGAGCCACCGCCAGATCCATGATCATACTAGAAATTATTAGAATTCTTGAACTCCTGCATAATAAAGCAATCCTTCCAAAGGTGGTTTGCTGGCTCCTCCTTCGTCCCATGTCTTGGACAGGGCTGGCTTACCAGATAGTTAAGGCGGTTTGGGTTGGGGTTGGGCGCTCCACTACGATTTTTCGTCCTACCCTTGCGCCACTGGCCATTGTCCTGTACGTTGGTATTAGTCACAAAGTCCATGTTGCCATCCGCTTTACGCTTGCCTCCTCCGCCATTGCCTACCCAGTGATGCTGCTGACCTTTGGAGCTGCTGTTCTTCTTCCCCTTCCCTGTCTTGTCATCATCAGATTCGGGATCCTTGGTACTATCAGAATCAGCATATTTTACCAAAGCGGCCATGAGGGTCCCCATGTCGGTGCAATGACGCTTCATCCGTCCCAATTTCAACTTCAGGGGCCCAAACCGGCAGTTGCCTTCTAGGGTTAATACTGCGGTGTCAGCGTTGATGCGGTCTAAGGAGTGCAACACTTGTGAAACCCGGCGTACCCAATGAGTCGTTGACTCTCCTTCCTCCTGGACGCATGCAGCTAAGTCCAGTATTGACATAGGCTGTTTACAGGTATCCTTGAAATTGTTGATAAACCGGGCTCGTAATTGGGCCCATGAACTGATAGAATTATCGAGCAAGCTTTTTAACCAAGTACGGGCCGTTCCTTAAAGCATCATGGTGAAGTATTTCGCACACGCCGTGTCGTCCACATCAAGCATCTCCATGGCCATCTCATAGCTCTCTACCCATATCTCTGGTGGTTGATCCGCCATATAATTTGGTACCTTGCGTGGGCCTTTGAAATCCTTGGGCAGGCGCACGTTGCGTAAAGCGGGGACGAGGCAAGGCACCCCAAAGAACTAGAAGTAACACCAGGTTCGATCGAAATGGTTGGACGAACCGGCGTGAGCTGCCGAGCCTGATGCTGTGCGGCTAACTCGGCCTCCCTACGCGCTCGGGCCCGGTTCACCACTTCCTGAGCGTCATCAGCACCACCCGTCGGGTTGTTACCATGGGGTGCTCCACGTCGTTCATTACTCGACACTGCCGGTTCATCTATATGTCTGCTATAGCTCCGGCTTGGATGGGGGGTCGAGTGGATCCGGTCGCGGCTGTACGAGTACGCCTCCTGTTGGGCCAAAGCTGTCCTCAGAAGTTCCTTGACCCGTCGCGTTTCTACTGCCTGCGGCGAGCCACCTTCAACTGGAAAGGCCTCCAGTCGTGCAGCAGCGGCAACAAGATTGTCCATTGGGTTGGAGTAGTGACCCGGAGGTGTTAAAGCATCCCGAGGTATAACGGTGTTTTGACGAGGCGGGTCCATCTGACGGGGCTGAACCGGTGCACCGGTCCCAGGGGCTTCTGCCCGGTTCCCCTCCAGCGGATTACTGGCTCTTGGTCCTGGAGTGTTGAAAAGGTCTCTGGCCTCGAAAACCGGAGGTAAGCGGGACCGGTGCTTCCTCCTCATGACTTCATGCGACGCGCTCTGATCCAACATAAGCCTGTAGGCCTGTGCGTCTAAAGCGGCCCGCTCTGCGGCCATCCTAGTGTCCTCAGCCGCCAGATCCGTTTTGGCCTGGGTGATTTGTTCCTTTACCTTTGCAATCTCCGTGTTGTGAGCGTCCTAATCTGGCGGATTAACTTCTGCCATAAGCACAACTAACGCATCAAATAGTTCCGATAGAACCTGAGCCGGTGGGCGCACAGGGCCTCCCGCCCCGGCAACCGTTGCCGCTGCTGAACTGGAGATTGTTGCCGTGGCTGTCGAAGAGTGAAGCGCTGCTTGTGTACCGGCCATGAATATTCCTACCCGGTTAGGCAGATCAGAGGGGTCCGGAATACTGTCGCCATCGGAACAGCTCTCAATCCGGCCATCTTGTAGCTGATAAAGAGATTCGGTTTCTCCGGTCGAAGATTCGTCACCGGAACGAACGGCAGTCGCCCCACGAAGCTCCGATGCATCCTCATAACTCCCTCCATGGATCATTCCCACGAAGGCACGCTTCATGGACGGTTTAACCCGGGCGGATCGCGCACGCTGAGCCGTCTCGACGAGGTCGGTGCAGATGTCCGGCTCAGGGCCCGGTTCACCGATCTTGCCAATGAAAATGTGAATGCTACCAAAGGGGACCCGGTACCCGTACTCAATTGAGCCGGCCTCGGGGCCCCAGCCTGCGTCGTCGATGTAGAGTTTGCCGTGACGACTCTTAGTCATCCGGCCTACAGCGTAGCCCTCGAGTCCTTTAAAGCGGCCCTCCAAGAACCGGAAACCATCGTGCGATAGCCCCACGGTGGGCGCCAACTATCGTGGTTTTGTCACGGCAGATGTCCTAGAGAAAGGACTTAGTCGTGGAGCCATCGCTACGGGTTAGCTTGAAGGGGTTAAAGCGGACACAAGGACGCAAGAGAGTTTATACTAGTTCGGCCCCTTCAATGAAGGTAAAAGCCTACGTCTAGTTGTGATGGAATTGATGGGTGTTTCGATGACTAGGAAGCAAATAAGCTTCGCCTATGTCTCGAGTTGTTGTCTGTCCTTGAACCGCCGCCGGGTCGTCCCCTTATATACATGGGTGACGCCCGTCGGTTTATAGAGTCCCGATACCGGCTCATAGATGCGTCCGGTTCGGTCTCCACTATTCCTAACTTATAACACAAGTTACATACCGACGCCAGTTTATAGCTATAGGCCTTAAACCGATTATGGGCCTTTAGCCCTCATCTGCCCTCATGGGCTTTTATCATACTCAACTACTGATGAAGTTAACCCGGCCTGTCCTGGCCGGTTTACGCCCAGTAGTAATATCCCCAACAGAAGGCTTCTGTCCTTGATGCACCGCTCGTGTGCCAACCCCTCTAGCATCGTTTGTGGATGTTGTGAACATCTGGCAGACACGTTCTGATGACTACTTGATAGTTTAGTGCGCCATGCTTTACAGCTTAGAATTGGGGCTCCAAAGGCATTTTGAACGCCATGGAACATCTGAGATGTTCCAAGAGCTGAAATTGGTATTTCAAGCTCATGCCCGTGTTGAGAGGTTTGAGACCTCTGACAAGATCTTTGCCTACAAGATGGGGGAGAATAGCTCAACCAGTGGGCATGTGCTCAGAATGTCTCGGTACTTCAATCGCTTGAATCAAGTGGGAGTTAATCTTCCAGATAAGAGAGTGATTGACAAAAGTTCTCCAGTCACTATCACCAAGTTGCTAGAGTTTCATGATGAACTATAACATGCAAGGGAAGATGATCCCGGAGCTGTTTGTCGTGCTTAAGGCCGTAAAGGTAGAAATCAAGAAGGAGCATCAAGTGTTGATGGTTAACAGGACCACTGGTTTCAAAGAAGGGCAAGGGCAAGAAGGGAAACTTCATGAATGGCAAGCCAGTTGCCGCTCTAGTGAAGAAACCCAAGAACCCAAACTCGAGACAAAGTGCTTCTATTAGGGGAACAATCACTGGTAGAGGAAGTGCCTCAAATACTTGGTAGATAAGAAGGCTAGCAACTTCAACAAAAGTATATTTGATATATGTGTTATTGATGTGTACCTTACTAGTAGAACCTGAGTATTAGATACCGGTTCAGTTGCTAATATTGGTAACTCGAAACAAAAGCTATGGAATAAATGGAGACCAGCTAAGGGTGAGGTGACAATGTGTGTTGGAAGTGTTCCCAAGGTTGATGTGATCACCATCGCACACTCCCTCTACCTTCAGGATTAGTGTTGAACCTAGATAAATGTTGTTTGCATTGGCGTCTGCGTTGAGCATGAACATAATTAGGTCATGTTTATTGCAATATGATTATTCATTTAATTTAGATAATAATGGTTATTCTGTTTTCATGAATAACACCTTCTATGGTCATGCACCCAATGTGAGTGGTTTATTGAATCTCGGTCGTAGTGATACACATGTTCATAACATTGATGCCAAAAGATGTAGAGTTGATAATGATAGTACCACTTTCTTGTGGCACTGCCGCTTAGGTCATATTGGTGTAAAGCGCATGAAGAACCTCCATGCTAATGGACTTTTGAAGTCACTTGATTTTGAATCACTTGACACATGCGAACCATGCCTCGTTGGCAAGATGACTAAAACCCCGTTCTTTGGCACAATGGAACGGGCAAGTGACTTGTGGGAAATCATACATGCTGATCTGTGCGGTCTGATGAGTGTTGATGCGTGCGGTGGATATCGTTATTTTCTCACCTTCACCAATGAATTGAGTAGATATGGGTATATTTACTTAATGAAGCATAAGTCTGAAACGTTTGAAAAGATCAAGCAATTTCAGAGTGAAGTTGAGAATCATCATAACAAGAAGATCAAGTTCCTACGATCTGATCAAGGGGAGAGTATCTGAGTTATGAGTCTGGCAATCACTTAAGACAAGGTGGAATAGTTTCACAGTTGATGCCACCTGGAACACCATAGCGTAACGGTGTTTCCGAACATCGTAATCGCACCCTATTGGATATGGTGCGATCTATGATGTTTCTGATCGATCTACCGCTATCATTTTGGGGTTATGCTTTAGAGACTGCCGCATTCACTTTAAATAGGGCTCCGTCGAAATCCGTTGAGACGACACCGTGTGAATTATGGTTTGGGAAGAAACCTAAGCTGTCGTTTCTAAATGTTTGGGGATGCGATGCTTATGTCAAGAAACTTCAACCTGAAAAGCTCGAACCCAAATTGGAAAAATGCCTTCATAGGATACCCTAAGTAAACTATTGGGTATACCTTATACCTCAGATCCAAAGGCAAGATCTTTGTTGCCAAGAATGGATCCATTCTAGAGAAAGAGTTTCTCTCTAAAGAAGTAAGTGGGAGGAAAGTAGAACTTGATGTTGGGGAACGTAGCAGAAATTCAAAAAATTTCTACGCATCACCAAGATCAATCTATGGAGTCATCTAGCAACGAGAGAGAGGGAGTGCATCTTCATACCCTTGAAGATCGCTAAGCGGAAGCGTTCAAGAGAACGGGGTTGATGGAGTCGTACTCGTCGTGATCCAAATCACCGATGATCCTAGCGCCGAACGGACGGCACCTCCGCGTTCAACACACGTACGAAGCGGAGACGTCTCCTCCTTCTTGATCCAGCAAGGGGGGAGGAGAAGTTGATGGAGATCCAGCAGCACGACGGCGTGGTGGTGGAAGTAGCGGGATCCCGGCAAGGCTTCGCCAAGCACAAGCGGGGAGGAAGAGGTGTCACAGGAGGGAGGGATGCGCCAGGGCTTCAGGTGCGGCTTCCCTCTCTCCCCTCCACCATATATAGGGGCCTAGGTGGGGCGCCGGCCCCTTGTAGATCCCATCTAGGGAGGGGGCGACAGCCCTAGGGGTGGCTTGGCCTCCAAGCCAAGTGGAGGCGCCCCCACCCCTTAGGGTTTCCAACCCTAGGCGCATGGGAGGCCCAAGGGGGGGGGGGCGCACCAGCCCACCAGGGGCTGGTTCCCATGCCCCTTCATCCCATGGGGCCCTCCGGGATAGGTGGCCCCACCCGGTGGACCCCCGGGACCCTTCCGGTGGTCCCGGTACAATACCGATGACCCCCGAAACCTTCCCGGTGGCCGAAACCGGACTTCATATATATAAATCTTTACCTCTGGACCATTCCGAAACTCCTTGTGACGTCCGAGATCTCATCCGGGACTCCGAACAGCTTTCGGGTTACCGCATACTAATATCTCTACAACCCTAGCGTCACCGAACCTTAAGTGTGTAGACCCTATGGGTTCGGGAGACATGTAGACATGACCGAGACAACTCTCTGGTCAATAACCAACAGCGGGATCTGGATACCCATGTTTGCTCCCACATGCTCCACGATGATCTCATCGGATGAACCACGATGTCGAGGATTCAATCAATCCCGTATTCAATTCCCTTTGTCTATCGGTACGATACTTGCCCGAGATTCGATCGTCGGTATCCTGATACCTCGTTCAATCTCGTTACCGGCAAGTCTCTTTACTCGCTCCGTAACACATCATCCCGTGATAAACTCCTTGGTCACATTGTGCACATTATGATGATGTCCTACCGAGTGGCCCCAGAGATACCTCTCCGTTTACACGGAGTGACAAATCCCAGTCTCGATTCGTTCCAACCCAACAGACACTTTCGGAGATACCCGTAGTGCAGCTTTATAGCCACCCAGTTATGTTGTGACGTTTGGCACACCCAAAGCATTCCTACGGTATCCGGGAGTTGCACAATCTCATGGTCTAAGGAAATGATACTTGACATTAGAAAAGCTTTAGCATACGAACTATACGATCTTGTGCTAGGCTTAGGACCGGGTCTTGTCCATCACATCATTCTCCTAATGATGTGATCCCGTTATCAATGACATCCAATGTCCATGGTCAGGAAACCATGACCATCTATTGATCAACAAGCTAGTCAACTAGAGGCTTACTAGGGACATGTTGTGGTCTATGTATTCACACATGTATTACGGTTTCCGGTTAATACAATTATAGCATGAACAATAGACAATTATCATGAACAAGGAAATACAATAATAACCATTTTATTATTGCCTCTAGGGAATATTTCCAACAGTCTCCCACTTGCACTAGAGTCAATAATCTAGTTCACATCACTATGTGATTGTAATGAATCCAACACCCATGGGGTATGTTCATATCTTGCTTGTGAGAGAGGTTTATCAGGCAATGGGTCTGAGCCTTTCAGATCCATGTGTGCTTTACAAATCTCTATGTCATCTTGTAGATGTAGCTACCACGCGCTACTTGAAGCTATTCCAAATAACTACTCTACTATACGAATCCGGTTTACTCCTCAGAGTCATCCGGATTAGTGTCAAAGTTTGCATCGACATAACCCTTTACGACGAACTCTTTTACCACCTCCATAATCGAGAAAATTCCTTAGTCCACTAGTTACTAAGGATAAGTTCGACCGCTGTCATGTGATCCATTCATGGATCACTCTTGTACCCCTTGACTGACTCATGGCAAGGCACACTTCAGGTGCGGTACACAGCATAGCATACTGTAGAGCCTACGTCTAAAGCATAGGGGACGACCTTCATCCTTTCTCTCTCTTCTGCCGTGGTTAGGTCTTGAGTCTTACTCAATATTCACACCTTGTAACACAGCTAAGAACTCCTTTGCTGATCTGTTTTGAACTCCTTCAAAATCTTGTCACAGTATGTATTCATTCGAAAGTACTATTAAGCGTTTTTGATCTATCGTTATAGATCTTGACGCTTAATGTTCAAGTAGCTTAATCCAGGTTTTCCATTGAAAAATACTTTTCAAATAACCCTGTATGCTTTCCAGAAATTCTACATCATTTCTGATCAACAGTATGTTAACAACATATACTCATCAAAAATTCTATAGTGCTCCCACTCACTTCTTTGGAAATACAAATTTCTCATAAACTTTGTATAAACCCAAAATCTTTGATCATCTCATCAAAGCGTACATTCCAACTCCGAGATGCTTACTCCAGTCCTTAGAAGGGTTGCTGGAGCTTTGCATACTTGTTAGCATCTTTCAGGATTGACAAAACCTTCTGGATGTATCACATACAACCTTTCCTCAAGAAAAAACATCGAGGAAACAATGTTTTGACATCCTATCTGCAAGATTTCATAAATAATGCAGTAAATGCTAACATAATTCCAACAGACTCTTAGCATCGCTACGAGTGAGAAAGTCTCATCGTAGTCAACTCCTTGAACTTGTCGGGAATCATTTTAACGACAAGTCGAGCTTTCTTAATGGTGACACTTACCATCATTGTCTGTCTTCCTTTTAAAATCCATCTGCACCTAACAGCCTTACGACCATCAAGTAGTTCTTTCAAAGTCTATACTTTCTTTTATACATGGATCCTCTCTCGGATTTTATGGCCTCGAGCCATTCTTCGGAATCCGGGCCCACCATCACTTCTCCACAGCTCGTAGGTTCATTGTTGTCTAGCAACATGATTTCCAAGACAGGATTACGTACCACTCTGAAGTAGTACACATCCTTGTCGACCTATGAGGTTTGGTAGTGACTTGATCTGAAGTTTCATGATCACTATCATAAGCTTCCACTTCAATTGGTGTAGGTGCCACAGGAACAACTTCTTGTGCCCTGCTACACACTAGTTGAAGTGACGGTTCAATAACCTCATCAAGTCTCCACCATCCTCCCACTCAATTCTTTCAAGAGAAACTTTTCCTCAAGAAAGGACCCGTTTCTAGAAACAATCACTTTTGCTTCCGGATCTGAAATAGGAGGCATACCCAACTATTTTAGGGTATTCTATGAAGATGCATTTATCCGCTTTGGGTTCGAGCTTACCAGCCTGAAACCTTTTCATATAAGCATCGCAGCCCCAAACTTTTAAGAAACGACAGCTTAGGTTTCTCTAAACCATAGTTCATACGGTGTCGTCTCAACGGAATTGTGTGGTGCCCTATTTAAAGTGAGTGCTGTTGTCTCTAATGCCTAACCCATAAACGATAGTGGTAATTCGATAAGAGACATCATGGTATGCACCATATCCAATAGGGTGCAGTTATGATGTTTAGACACACCATCACACTATGGTGGTCCATGCGGTATTAGTTGTGAAACAATTTCCACAATGTCTTAATTGTGTGCCAAACTCGTAACTCAGATATTCATCTCTATGATCATATCATAGACATTTTATCATCTTGTCACGATGATCTTCAACTTCACTCTGAAATTACTTAAACCTTTCAATAATTCGGACTTCTGTTTCATTAAGTAAATATACTCAGCATCTACTCAAATCATCTGTGAAGTAAGAAGATAACGATATCCACTGCGTGCCTCAGCACTCATTGGACTGCAAACATCAAAATGTATTACTTCCAACAAGTTGCTTTCTTGTTCCATCTTACTGAAAACAAGGCCTTTCAGTCATCTTGCCCATGTGGTATGATTTGCATGTCTCAAGTGATTCAAAATCAAGTGAGTCCAAACGATCCATCTGTATGGAGTTTCTTCATGCATATCTACCAATAGACGTGGTTCGCATGTCTCAATCTTTTCAAAAACGAGCGAGTCCAAAGATCCATCAACATGGAGCTTCTTCATGCGTTTTATACCAACATGACTCAAATGGCAGTGCCACAAGTATGTGGTACTATCATTACTATCTTATATCTTTTGGCATGAACATGTGTATCACTATGATCAAGATTCAATAAACCATTCATTTTAGGTGCAAGACCATTGAAGGTATTATTCAAATAAATAGAGTAACCATTATTCTCTTTAAATGAATGACCGTATTGCGATAAACATAATCCAATCATGTCTATGCTCAAAGCAAACACCAAATAACAGTTATTTAGGTTTAACACCAATCTCGATGGTAGAGGGAGCATGCGATGCTTGATCACATCAACCTTGGAAACACTTCCAACACATATTGTCATCTCACCTTCAGCTAGTCTCCGTAGCCTTTTATTTCGAGTTACTAACACTTAGCAACTGAACCGGTATTTATTACCCTGGTGCTACTAGGAGTACTAGTAAAGTACACAATAATATAATGTATATTCAAAATACTTCTGTCGACCTTGCCATCCTTCTCATCTACCAAGTATCTAGGGTAGTTCTGCTTCAGTGACCGTTCTCCTCATTATAGAAGCACTTAGTCTCGGGTTTGGTTCAACCTTGGGTTTCTTCACTAGAGCAGCAACTGATTTGCCGTCTCATGAAGTATCCCTTCTTTCCCTTGCCCTTCTTGAAACTAGTGGTTTTACTAACCATCAACAATTGATGCTCCTACTTGTTTTCTACTTTCACGGTGTCAAACATCACGAATTGCTCAAGGATCATCATGTCTATCCCTGATATGTTATAGTTCATCACTAAGCTCTAATAGCTTGGTGGCAGTGACTATGGGGAACCATCACTATCTCATCTGGAAGATTAACTCCCACTCGATTCAAGCGATTGTAGTACTCAGACAATCTGAGCACATGCTCAATGATTGAGCTTTTCTCCCTTAGTTTGCAGGCTTAAGAAACTTGTCAGAGGTCTCATACCTCTTGACGTGGGCACTAGTCTGAAATCCCAATTTCAGTCTTTGGAACATCTCATATGTTCTGCGACGTTTCAAAAACGTCTTTGGTGCCACAATTCTAAACCGTTAGCATTACGCACTGAACTATCACGTAGTCATCAAAACGTGTATGTCAGATGTTTCCCAACATCTACAGATGACGCTCGAGGTTCAACACACTGAGCGGTGCATTAAGGACATAGCCCTTCTGTACAGCAATGAGGACAATCCTCAGTTCACGGACCCAGTCCGCATAATTGCTACTGTCAACTCTCAACTAAATTTTCTCTAGGAACATATCTAAAACAATAGAACCAAAGCGTGATCTACGACATAATTTGCAAAGACCTTTTGACTATGTTCATGATAATTAAGTTCATCTAATCAAATTATTCAATGAACTCCCACTTAGCTAGACATCCCTCTAGTCATCTAAGTGATACATGATCCGAGTCAACTAGGCTGTGTCCGATCATCACGTGAGACGGACTAGTCATCATCGGTGAACATCTTCATGTTGATCGTATCCACTATACGACTCATGTTCGACCTTTCGGTCTTCTGTGTTCCGAGGACATGTCTGTACATGCTAGGCTCGTCAAGTTAACCTAACTGTATTGCGTGTGTAAATCTGGCTTACACCCGTTGTATGCGAACATTAGAACCTATCACACCCGATCATCACATGGTGCTTCGGAACAACGGACCTTAGCAACGATGCACAGTTAGGGGGAACATAATCCTTGATATTTTAATGAGGGATCATCTTATTTATGCTACCGTCGTTCTAAGCAAATAAGATGTAAACACGACAAACATCACATGCAAATCATAAAGTGACATGATATGGCCAATATCATCTTGCGCCTTTGATCTCCATCTTCGAGGCGCGGCATGAACACCATCGTCACCGGCATGACACCATGATCTCCATCATCATGATCTCCATCAACGTGTCTTCATGTAGTTGCCTCGCCAACTATTACTTCTACTACTATGGCTAACGGTTAGCAATAAAGTAAAGTAATTACATGGCGTTTTCATTGACACGCAGGTCATAAATAAATTAAGACAACTCCTATGGCTCCTGCCGGTTGTCATATTCATCGACATGCAAGTCGTGATTCCTATTACAAGAACATGATCAATCTCATACATCACATATATCATTCATCACATCCTTTTGGCCATATCACATCACATAGCAAACCCTGCAAAAACAAGTTAGACGTCCTCTAATTGTTGTTGCATGTTTTACGTGGCTGCTATGGGTTTCTAGCAAGAACGTTTCTTACCTACGCAAAACCACAACGGTGATATGCCAATTTCTATTTACCCTTCATAAGGACCCTTTTCATCAAATCCGATCCGACTAAAGTGGGAGAGACAAACACCCGCCAGCCACCTTATGCATCAAGTGCATGTCAGTCGGTGGAACCAGTCTCACGTAAGCGTACGTGTAAGGTCGGTCCGGGCCGCTTCATCCCACAATGCCGCCGAATCAAGATAAGACTAGTAACGGCAAGCAAATTGAACAAATCATCGCCCACAACTACTTTGTGTTCTACTCGTGCATAGAATCTACGCATAGACCTAGCTCATGATGCCTCTGTTGGGGAACGTAGCAGAAATTCAAAAAATTCTACGCATCACCAAGATCAATCTATGGAGTCATCTTGCAACGAGAGAGAAGGAGTGCATCTTCATACCCTTGAAGATCGCTAAGCGGAAGCGTTCAAGAGAACGGGGTTAATGGAGTCGTACTCATCGTGATCCAAATCACCGATGATCCTAGCGTCGAACGGACGGCACCTCCACGTTCAACACACGTACGGAGCGGAGACGTCTCCTCCTTCTTGATCCAGCAAGGGGGAGGAGAAGTTGATGGAGATCCAGCAGCACGACGGTGTGGTGGTGGAAGTAGCCGGATCCCGGCAGGGCTTCGCCAAGCACAAGCGGGGAGGAAGAGGTGTCACAGGAGGGAGGGAGGCGCCAGGGCTTCAGGTGCGGCTGCCCTCTCTCCCCTCCACTATATATAGGGGCCTAGGGGGGGTGCCAGCCCCTTGTAGATCCCATCTAGGGAGGGGGCGACAGCCCTAGGGGTGGCTTGGCCTCCAAGCCAAGTGGAGGCGCCCCCACCCCTTAGGGTTTCCAACCCTAGGCGCATGGGAGGCCCAAGGGGGGGCGCACCAGCCCACCAGGGGCTGGTTCCCACGCCCCTTCAGCCCATGGGGCCCTCCGGGATAGGTGGCCCCACCCGGTGGACCCCCGGGACCCTTCCGGTGGTCCCGGTACAATACCGATGACCCCCGAAACCTTCCCGGTGGCCGAAACTGGACTTCCTATATATAAATCTTTACCTCCGGACCATTCCGGAACTCCTCGTGACGTCCGGGATCTCATCTGGGACTCTTAACAACTTTCGGGTTACCGCATACTAATATCTCTACAACCCTAGCGTCACCGAATCTTAAGTGTGTAGACCCTACGGGTTCGGGAGACATGTAGACATGATCGAGCCAACTCTCCGGTCAATAACCAACAGCGGGATCTGGATACCCATGTTGGCTCCCACATGCTCCACGATGATCTCATCGGATGAACCATGATGTCGAGGATTCAATCAATCCCGTATTCAGTTCCCTTTGTCTATCGGTACGATACTTGCCCGAGATTCGATCATCGGTATCCCGATACCTCGTTCAATCTCGTTACCGGAAGTCTCTTTACTCATTCTGTAACACATCATCCCGTGATCAACTCCTTGGTCACATTGTGCACATTATGATGATGTCCTATCGAGTGGGCCCAGAGATACCTCTCCGTTTACACAGAGTGACAAATCCCAGTCTCGATTCATGCCAACCCAATAGACACTTTCGGAGATACCCGTAGTGCACCTTTATAGCCATCCAGTTACGTTGTGACGTTTGGCACACCCAAAGCATTCCTACGGTATCCAGGAGTTGCACAATCTCATGGTCTAAGGAAATGATACTTGACATTAGAAAAGCTTTAGCATACGAACTATACGATCTTGTGCTAGGCTTAGGATTGGGTCTTGTCCATCACATCATTCTCCTAATGATGTGATCCCGTTATCAATCACATCCAATGTCCATGGTCAGGAAACCATGACCATCTATTGATCAACGAGCTAGTCAACTAGAGGCTTACTAGGGACATGTTGTGGTCTATGTATTCACACATGTATTACGGTTTCCGGTTAATACAATTATAGCATGAATAATAGACAATTATCATTAACAAGGAAATACAATAATAACCATTTTATTATTGCCTCTAGGGCATATTTCCAACACTTGATGAGGTACTCCCTCTTGAACCGGAGAGTAGCGCAGCTCAGGAAGATGTTTTTGTGGTGCCTGCACATATAAGAGAGGAAGTTAATGATGATGATCATGAAACTTCGGATCAAGTTGCTATTGAACTTTGTAGGTCCACAAGGACATGTTCCACACCAGAGTGGTACGGCAACCCTGTCCTGTAAATCATGTTGTTAGAAAATGGCGAACCTTCGAACTATGAAGAAGCGATGGCAGGCCCGGATTCCAACAAATGAAATCCGAGATAGGATCCATGTATGAAAAGAAAGTATGGACTTTGACAGACTTTCTCAATGATTGGCAAGCCATAGAGAATAAGTGTATCTTTAAGAAGAAGACTGACACGGATGGTAATGTGACCGTCTATAAGGCTCGGCTTGTCGCTAAGGGTTATCGACAAGTTCAAGGGGTTGACTACAATGAGACCTTCTCACTCGTAGCGAAGCTGAAGTCCGTCCGAATCATGTTAGCAATTGCCTCATTCTATGATTATGAGATATGGCAAATGGACGTTAAAACGGCATTCCTTAACGGCTTCCTTAAGGAAGAACTGTATATGATGCAGTGATGTCGCTTGAAGCTACGTTGGTACTTCCCCAAAGAGGAAGGGATGATGCAGCATGATACGTCTCCAACGTATCTATAATTTTTGATTGCTCCATGCTATATTATCTACCGTTTTGGACATTATTGGGCTTTATTATCCACTTTTATATTATTTTTGGCACTAACCTATTAACCGGAGGCCCAACCCAGAATTACTGTTTTTTGCCTGTTTTAGGGTTTCGAAGAAAAGGAATAGCAAACGAAGTCCAAACGGAATGAAACCTTCGGGAACGTGATTTTCTCAACGAACAAGACCCAGGAGACTTGGACCCTATGTCAAGACACAAAAGAGGAGGCCACGAGGTAGGGGGGCGCGCCTACCCCCCCAGGCGCGCCCTCCACCCTCGTGGGCCCCCTGTTGCTCCATCGACGTACTCCTTCCTCCTATATATACCTACGTACCCCCAAACAATCAGATACGGAGCCAAAACCCTAATTCCACCACTATAACTTTCTGTATCCATGAGATCCCATCTTGGGGCCTATTCCGGAGCTCCGCCGGTGGGGGCATCGATCACGAAGGGCTTCTACATCAACATCATAGCCCCTCTGATGAAGTGTGAGTAGTTTACCTCAGACCTATGGGTCCATAGTTAGTAGCCAGATGGCTTCTTCTCTCTTTTTGGATCTCAATACAATGTTTTCCCCCTCTCTTGTGGAGAACTATTCGATGTAATCTTCTTTTTGCGGTGTGTCTGTTGAGACCGATGATTTGTGGGTTTATGATCAAGTCTATCTATGAACAATATTGAATCTTCTCTGAATTCTTTTATGTATGATTGGTTATCTTTGCAAGTCTCTTCGAATTATCAGTTTGGTTTGGCCTACTAGATTGATCTTTCTTGCAATGGGAGAAGTGCTTATCTTTGGGTTCAATCTTGCGGTGTCCTTTCCCAGTGACATTAGGGGCAGCAAGGCACGTATTGTATTGTTGCCATCAAGGATAACAAGATGGGGTTTTCATCATATTGCATGAGTTTATCCCTCTACATCATGTCATCTTGCTTAAGGCGTTACTCTGTTTTTAACTTAATACTCTAGATGCATGCTGGATAGCGGTCGATGAGTGGAGTAATAGTAGTAGATGCAGGAAGGAGTCGGTCTACTTGTCTCAGACGTGATGCCTATATACATGATCATACCTAGATATTCTCATAACTATGCTCAATTCTGTCAATTGCTCAACAGTAATTTGTTCACCCACCGTAGAATACTTATGCTCTCGAGAGAAGCCACTGGTGAAACCTATGGCCCCCGAGTCTATCTTCATCATATTAATCTCCTACTACTTAGTTATTTCCTTTGCTTTTTTACTTTGCCTTTATTTTACTTTGCATATTTATCACAAAAATACCAAAAACATTATCTTATCATATCTATGAGATCTCACTCTCGTAAGTGGCCGTATAGGGATTGACAACCCCTATTCGCGTTGGTTGCGAGGATTTATTTGTTTTGTGCAAGTACAAGGGACTCGCGCGTAGCCTCCTACTGGATTGATACCTTGGTTCTCAAAAACTGAGGAAAATACTTACGCTACTTTGCTGCATCATCCCTTCCTCTTTGGGGAAAACCAACGCAGTGCTCAAGAGGTAGCAAGAAGGATTTCTGGCGCCGTTGCCAGTGAGTCTACGCAAAGTCAATATACCAAGTACCCATCACATACCCTTATCTCCTGCGTTACATTATTTGGCATTTGCCTCTCTTTTTCCCCTCCCCCACTTCACCCTTGCCGTTTTATTCGCCCTCTCTCTCTCTATCCTCCCTCTCTTTCTCTATTTGCCTCTTTTTGCCTGCTTGCTTTTTGTTTGCTTGTGTGTTAGTTTGCTTGCTTGTCACGATGGCTCAAGATAATACTAAATTGTGTGACTTCACCAATACCAACAACAATGATTTTATTAGCACTCCGATTGCTCCTCTCACCGATGCTGAATCTTGTGAAATTAATACTGCTTTGCTGAATCTTGTCATGAAAGATCCGTTTTCCGACCTTCCTAATGAAGATGCTGCTACCCATCTAAATAGCTTCGTTGATTTGTGTGATATGCAAAAGAAGAAAGATGTGGATAATGATATTGTTAAATTGAATCTATTTCCTTTTTCGCTTAGAGATCATGCTAAAGCTTGGTTTTCGTCTTTGCCTAAAAATAGTATTGATTCATGGAACAAGTGCAAAGATGCTTTTATCTCTAAGTATTTTCCTCCTGCTAAGATCATCTCTCTTAGAAATGATATTAGGAATTTTAATCAACTTGATCATGAACATGTTGCACAAGCTTGGGAGAGAATGAAACTAAGGACACGTAATTGCCATACTCATGGTTTAATTTTGTGGATGATTATGCAAAAAAAATTATGCCGGATTGAATTTTGCTTCTAGAAATCTTTTAGATTCGGCCGCGGGAGGCACTTTTATGGAAATCACTTTAGGAGAAGCTACTAAACTCCTAGATAATATTATGGTTAATTATTCTCAATGGCATACTGAAAGATCTACTAATAAAAAGGTGCATGCGATAGAAGAAATTAATGTTTTGAGTGGAAAGATGGATGAACTTATGAAATTATTTGCTAATAAGAGTGTTTCTTCTGATCCTAATGATATGCCCTTGTCTACTTTGATAGAGAATAATAATGAAGCTATGGATGTGAATTTTGTTGGTAGGAACAATTTTGGTAACAACGCGTATAGAGGAAATTTTAATCCTAGGCCTTATCCTAGTAATCCCTCTAATAATTATGGTAATTCCTACAACAATTCTTATGGAAATTATAATAAGATGCCCTCTTATTTTGAATCTAATATTAAAGAATTTATTACTTCACAAAAGAATTTTAATGCCTTGATTGAAGAAAAATTACTTAAGATTGATGAGTTGGCTAGGAACGTTGACAGAATTTCTCTTGATGTTGATTCTTTGAAACTTAGATCTATTCCACCTAAGCATGATATCAATGAGTCTCTCAAAGCCATGAGAATTTCCATTGACGAGTGCAAAGAAAGAACCGCTAGGATGCGTGCTAAAAATGATGCCTTTATAAGAGTGTGTTCTTCTAGTTCCTATGAAAATAAAGATGAAGATCTAAAAGTTATTGATGTGTCCCCTATTAATATTTGTTTTGCAATATGAATATTGATAATTATGGGACTGAATATGATCCACCTTTACCTAGAAGGCGTTCCAAGAATTCGGAATTTTTTGATCTTGATGCTAAAATTGATAAAAGTGGTATTGAAGAAATTAAAACCCTAGATGTTGCTAAACCCACTATTATGGATTTCAAGGAATTTAACTATGAAAATTGCTCTTTGATTGATTGTATTTCCTTGTTGCAATCTGTGCTAAATTCTCCTCATGCTTATAGTCAAAATAAAGCATTTACTAAACATATCATTGATGCCTTGATGCAATCTTATGAAGGAAAACTTGAATTGGAAGTTTCTATCCCTAGAAAGCTTTATGATGAGTGGGAACCAACTATTAAAATTAAAATTAAAGATCATGAATGCTATGCTTTATATGATTTGGGTGCTAGTGTTTCCACGATTCCAAAAACTTTGTGTGATTTGTTAGGTTTCCGTGATTTTGATGATTGCTCTTTAAATTTGCACCTTGCGGATTCCACTACTAAGAAACCTATGGGAAGAATTAATGATGTTCTTATTGTTGCAAATAGGAATTATGTGCCCATAGATTTTATTGTTCTTGACATAGATTGCAATCCTTCATGTCCTATTATTCTTGGTAGACCTTTCCTTAGAACGATTGGTGAAATTATTGATATGAAGGAAGGAAATATTAGATTCCAATTTCCATTAAGGAAAGGCATGGAACACTTTCCTAGAAATAAAATTAAATTACCTTATGAATCTATTATGAGAGCCACTTATGGATTGCCTACCAAAGATGGCAATACCTAGATCTTATGCCTAGCTAGGGGATTCCCATGGCACCCCCAAGATAATCTAAGGACACCTAAAAGCCAAAGCTTGGGGATTCCCCGGAAGGCATCCCCTCTTTCGTCTACTTCTATCGGTAACTTTACTTGGAGCTATATATTTTATTCACCACATGATATGTGTTTTTCTTGGAGCGTATTGTATGATTTGAGTCTTTGCTTTTTAGTTTACCACAATCATACTTGCTGTACACACCTTTTCAGAGAGCCATACATGATTTGGAATTTGTTAGAAAACTCTATGTGCTTCACTTATATCTTTTGAGTTATATAGTTTTGCTCTAGTACTTCACTTATATCTTTTTAGAGCACGGTGGTGGATTTGTTTTATAGAAACTATTGATCTCTCATGCTTCACTTAGATTATTTTGAGAGTCTTAAATAGCATGGTAATTTGCTTAAATAATCCCAATATGCTTGGTATTCAAGAATAGTGAAAACTTTCTTATGAGTGTGTTGAATACTATGAGAAGTTTGATGCTTGATAATTGTTTTGAGATATGAACATGGTGATATTAAAGTTGTGCTAGTTGAGTAGTTGTGAATTTGAGAAACACTTGTGTTAAAGTTTGTGATTCCCGTAGCATGCACGTATGGTGAACCGTTATGTGATGAAGTCGGAGCATGATTTATTTCTTGATTGTCTTCCTTATGAGTGGCGGTCGGGGACGAGCGATGGTCTTTTCCTACCAATCTATCCCCCTAGGAGCATGCGCGTAATACTTTTCTTTGATAACTTGTAGATTTTTGCAATAAGTATATGAGTTCTTTATGACTAATGTTGAATCCATTGATTATACGCACTTTTCTCACCCTTCCACCTTTGCTAGCCTCTCTAATACCGCGCACCTTTCGCCGGTATCATAGACCCACCATACACCTTCCTCAAAACAGACACCATACCTACCTATTATGGCATTTCCATAGCCATTCCGAGATATATTTCCATGCAACTTTCCACCGTTCCGTTTATTATGACACACTTCATCATTGTCATATTGCTTAGCATGATCATGTAGTTGGCATCGTATTTGTGGCAAAACCACCATTCATAATTCTTTCATACATGTCACTCTTGATTCATTGCATATACCGGTACACCGCCGGAGGCATTCATATAGAGCCATATTTTGTTCTAAGTATCGAGTTGTAATTGTTGAGTTGTAAGAAAAATAAAAGTGTGATGATCATCATTATTAGAGCATTGTCCCAGTGAGGAAAGGATGATGGAGACTATGATTCCCCCACAAGTCGGGATGAGACTCCGGACAAAAAATAAAAAAAGGGGGAAGAAAAGAGGCCATAAAAAGGAAAAGGCCCAAATAAAAAATGAGAGAAAAAGAGAGAAGGGACAATGTTACTATCCTTTTACCACACTTGTGCTTCAAAGTAGCACCATGACATTCATGATAGAGAGTCTCCTATGTTATCACTTTCATATACTAGTGGGAATTTTTCATTATACAACTTGGCTTGTATTTTCCAATGATGGGCTTCCTCAAAATGCCCTAGGTCTTCATGAGCAAGCAAGTTGGATGCACACCCTCTTAGCTTCTTTTGTTGAGCTTTCATATACTTATAGCTCTAGTGCATCCGTTGCATGGCAATCCATACTCCCTCACATTGATATCCATTGATGGGCATCTCCATAGCCCATTGATACGCCTAGTTGATGTGAGACTATCTTCTCCCTTTTTGTCTTCTCCACATCCACCATTCTATTCCACCTATAGTGCTATGTCCATGGCTCACGCTCATGTATTGCGTGAAGATTGAAAAAGTTAGAGAACACCAAAAGTATGAAACAATTGCTTGGCTTGTCATCGGGGTTGTGCATTGTAGCGACCCGACCTCAGACGGTCAAGCCTCTGTGTATCTGTGCCATCCCTGGATCAATGTATATATCAAAGGGCAATCACATGTATAAATAACGTAAAACTGATATATACCTTATAAGTCTCACCGGAAACAATCAACGGGTGTGGAGTCCCATCAACGCCATCGGCAAGTTGAGTGTAGACCATAACCCTGTATCGTAACTCTTACTCGTCGAGGAAGTATCTGCAACATGAGACGTTGTAGCCGTGTAGGTCAGTACATTGAATGTACTGGCAAGATCACAATAAGAGAAAGCAGATTGATAAAACTATTCTATATGCAATATGGCTTTGTGGCTCTGGGTCTGAGTTTTGTTTGCGTAAAAGCTAGTTTTATTTTCCCTACAACAAAGGAATATCAGGAGTCTGTACTACGGAGTTTTCTAGCATGACATGTTTCCGCCAACCGATGTCTCATACCCAAATCATCATAAGTTTCCCACACTTAAATTATCAGTCTGGTGTTGAGAGTTCCGAGATAGATCCAAGTCCAGAGGCTCAAATTGTCCGTAACCAGGGACATGGCTAATCGATTAGGTTTTAACCCTCTGCAGAGGTTTGTACACTTTACCTGCAAGATTCGATCCCTCTTTTACGTTCTCGCACTTCAGGGTGTTTGAGAACAAGATGACCGAAACATGGTCTTCCGAAGAGTTCCTCTGACCACTGTCTGGTGCTCATCCAATCCTACCGTAGTTCTACATCTGCTAGCACCGTCCCAGCCAGAGTCACCACTAAGTTCAACCAAGCCAGAGCCCATAGTGACTTGCGGTTGCACAGGTAAGCTTCCGGGCATGAAGAATTCTTCCATCTCTTTGAGCCTGGGTGAAGCTTTCCGCAAGATGTCATGGCGCTTCTCCATGCATCCTGGCCAACCACTGGTTTCTCCAGGGTGCCCGTCAACCGTCCTTCACCCAGTAGTGTGTGAATTCTTGTCCCGAGTCTCAAAATCTTGAGGAGTACTGAAGATGCAGTCCTTGCCGAAGCCATCATGAAGTTGTCACCATTGACATATAGTCCTCCTTCTTCACACCACTCTCATGCACTCATACCAAACCCCGTCTACTATAGCGTAGCATTAAAACTATATAACGTCCCGGGCTTGATAACAGGGAGATGGGTTCCTACCTCATGCATTCTACTCAACTACAAGAAATCAATATCACTACTAGAGGGATTATTGAAAGGGTGCTACTACATGCAAATAAAACATAGGTATGAAAAACATGGTCAAAGTGAACTTGCCTGGTATTACTTGATGAAGATAACAATGCTCTCAGAATAATGACTTAGTAGAACTATTCGTCACTCCGTTGAAAATCTATATAGTCAAACATAGCATTCATATAAGCAAACATACTAGCAAGCAATTCTAACACTCATAATAAAACCAACAAATAAATTAGAAAACAACCAGGGACACCAAAAGAACAAAGGAAAACTACACAACAAAACTACTAAAGAAAACTCTAGGACATATCACAAAACAGTTTTGTCCTAAGCAAAACTTAACAAAGAAAATACTAAACTAATAATTTTAACAGAAAAAAATAAAATTTAAATCAACTAAGTTAACAGAAAGTATTTTCATAAAACTTTATTTGCAAAAAGAAACAAAGAAAGCTTTTATGAAACACTAACTATGACCTAATCAAGTTTTCATGCAAAACTAAGTAAAATAAAATTTTAAAATAAAAATAAAATTTTCTTTTGTTGACTAACATAAACAAAACTAATTTTTTTAAGAGTGACAAAAAGAAATAATTTAAAACTAATAAAAACAATAAAGAAAAGACTAAAACAGAACTATAACTAAAATAGTACTGTTTTGCTAAAAACCTAATTTACAATAAACTAAAAATAAATAACTATATGACTCTGGATAGGCAACACAATAACAAAACCGTAGCAAAAAGAATCAATCAAAAATATTTTATAAAACTCAAGATACGGCCAAATTAGTGATTTGAACAAATTTCATTAAACTCAAAATTTAAACTACTCAAACTTGATATCTAAAGACACAAACAGAAACTTCAAGGAATTTTGAATCTAATGCAAAAAGAATCACTCAATTTGGATAAACACACTAAAATATATAAGAAATCTAAAATTGAAACTATTTCTGTTTTTTTAAATAGAAACGAAAATAACAGAAAAAAACTAACGGACGCTACGGGGGTGTGCGAGCTGAAACCAAACAGCGCTCGGTCGGAATTAACCGAAACACATACGGGCTAAAAGAGAAAGACCGATCGGCTAAACCGACTAGACCTGAACCGATCTAAACCGAATAAAAACCATAACAAACCGGAACTAAACCGATCTATAAACAGAAAAACCTAACCATTCGTTAGATCTAATCTAGAGCGTCAATAACAGATCGGACGGTGAGGGGGAAGTGGAGAGCTCACCGTGGGGAAGGTCGACGGTGAGCAGCTCGGACATCGTCGTCGGTGGCACTTCGGTCGTCAGTGGGGTCGGCGGAGACGTCGAGTGGGTGCGGCAGTTGACGGCGACCTTGTCAGTTGTCGTGGCGTTGTCGGAGGTGGTCTGAGGAGGTTGGCGGCGAGGTAGAGGCGGTGGATGGCGTCGGGCGACGGCGTCCTCGAGCTCCGGCGAGTGCACTAGGAGATGCGGCAGTAGACGGCGGGACGTTTGGTGGTGGTGGTAGGGGTTGAGGTGGTCGGAGACAAGTGGTGCAGGGGCAATGGCGTGGCGGGGGCGCTCGGCTCCGGCGAGCAATTGAGAAGGAGGCGGGGTTTCTCGGAAGGGGCTTTGGGGCGGAATCGGTCGAGGGGGAGGAGTATATATAGGGGGGAGACTTGGAGCAGGGGGCGGATCGAGGATACGCGATCCCGAGAAGATCGTGCGGGGCGGCGTCGGCGTGCTCTGGCCGATTTTTGCGTGAGGAGGAAGTGGGTGCGGGTCCCACCCGTCAGTGGGCAAGGCTGCGGGTAGCCGGTGCGTAGAGGATTCGGACGGCGCAGGCTAGCTGGCGCGTAGATGGGCCGAGGGAGAGAGAGAGGCGGGCCGGTTGGCAACAGAGGGCTTCAACCATTTGTTTTTTTAATTAAGCACAGACAAGAAAACTAAATAAAGGAAAAACAATAAGACTTTTATATAGACATATTATATACCAAACTTTTCGTAAAACTACATCCTAAAACATGCACATATTTTTATGTACAAATAAAAGCCACAACAAATTCGAATAAAGCAAACAATGCCATTGTTGCAATAAAACCCAATAAAAATCATTTTTAAAATACCAAAATGATTTCAAAATTATTTTCTCCTAATTTTACATTGAAGGGAATCATTTTACCCTTATTTCTATTTATTTAATTTTAGGAGAAAAAATAATTTGATTAAAAGTCAAATAACTCCTAAATGGTTTTGAAATTGAAATTCAAACCACTTCCAAATCTTTTCTGTTTTCCCTCATTCAAATATATTTCAAATTTTCCCCTAGTTTGGAGTGTCATATTACTCCTCTCTTTATTTTGCAATGGGTCAAAGGAATTTGAAACTATTCAAATGGGAAGGATTCCACATGGAATTTCAAAAGTGGTTTAACTCCCCACTCTCTTTCATTTAAACTTTGGAGAAGTCATTTCCTCTCCTCTCTTGAAAGTCCTTGAGTGGCATGAAGTTTTCATTACTTTCAAATGAGGTTTCAAATCATTTCAGATGGAAACACTTTTGGGAAAGTCCTTTTATTCCCTCTCATTCAACTTTCAAAAAGTTTCAAATTGCACTCAATTTCACCCAATCATTCACACAACAATCAAAACTATTTATTTAATATAACATTCCAAAATTTAGAATTTTGGGATGTTACAAACCTACCACACTTAAAATGGATCTCGTCCTCGAGATTCGAAGAGGCTAGCAAGAAAAGGTTAGGGTTTGGGGTCTTCCAGTAATTCCATTGATCGGAATGGTCTAGTGTGCTACCACACTTAAAAGCATGGGTATGGTTCCGACAAAACTCATGTACTCCATCGTTTTGGGTTGCTGGTGTCGGTGTTCTCATAAACTCCGGAATAGCTCTTTCACGGGTGCTCTTTCGATCGGGGCATAACCTTTTCCTCAAACACGTGTCCTTTCATCCTGGTGACGTTCTTCCGAGACCGGGTCTTCTTAGCTGACTGGTCTGTCGCCAATACTAAATAACTATCGAAATTCTCATGGTGGTCAACCATGTATGGTTTCTCATGCAGAAAAATGGGTTTGGTTGAATCTCACCATGTATCCTACGATTGGCAACGGGTGCCTGGTACATGGATCAATCATTCTACCATTTTATGGTTTTGGCTTATCGTGTCGACACTCTTCTAAGGTTTTCAAGGCTCTCTGATTTTCCATCAACATATGATAGTTCATGATAGAAGTCTCCGGTATGGGGGACAATCCATCCCGTACTTGAACCATTACTACATATGCAGACATCGAATCACGTATTCTAACACTTGGGTATACTCAGAAGCATTGCAGAATTCTCTTGTCGACGAGCTGAGTTCGAATAAATCCATTGTTTCTGCAAGCTGAACAAGACATCTAACGTTTCTTCACAACTCTCGGGTTTTCATATCCTCCTAAAAATGTCGGCTGATTAACTCAGAGTTTTCTTCCGAAATATCTTCCTTCAGCAAGAGTGTGCTTGCTTATTATTAACTAGCTCTTGGGCCTGTGGGTTATGGCCCACTTCAACTCTTGTACAAGTTTAACTCACCCTTCCGAGGATTATCATTCCATATTCCAACATTACATCTCCTTTAAATCCAATAGTACTTATTCCTTCATACCTTTGTGGTGACGATCATACAAAACTCCAACCTATTTGTTCCAGCTCCCTTCTATGGACCGTCATGAATAACACATTTCTTTCTTCATTGATCCTGTGGCTTTACGGAGTACTACCACACCAAAAGAATGCCCTAGTTTATCCATAAATCATATTATTATCAAATCTTTTATTACATCCTTAACCATTTTTCATAAATCCAAATTCCAAAAAGTACTTTATTACAAATGCTGCCACCCACATGGTTTGGTATGGTCAGGCATTACTCCCAACTATATTAATTTTTCCTCCTTGAGGATTCTTCAGTCCCACTGGAATTGTGCGACATGCGCCTTGAAATCTTCAATCTTCTGTTTCATCGTGGTGGCCTTGAGCTTCATTTCCATCATCTCTACATGCAGTTCTCTTAGGTATTCCTGAGTATAACGGAGTCTTGCTTCAAGTATTTCTCCGATCTGGCGTATGGCTTCCATGGCTGCTTCCCGAACAGCGTCGAAGAAATTTGCTTGTGGTACACGTGAGATGAAAAAGTACTGCCCCATCGTCTTTGGGCAAACTCCTTTCATACGGTGGATGTGTACCTCCACATACCAAAGTTCCACTCCCTTTTGCATGAAGGGGTAGCCTTTGTAGACTGCATCTCCTTCAAGGTGAATATGCTTCATCATGTCCTTCAGGATTTTTGGGTAATCATGATCACTTGTCAGGGTCATGATCGTTTCCGGTCCCTTGAGGAAAGACTCATAAAGGGTCGTCATCTGCAGTTGTAAAACAAAAATGGTGCTTAGAATAAGGTACATATCTCCTTGGGTACACATTCATATCATCCAAACAAAACTTCAAACTCAATTTCCAACATCCAGTTTATGCATCACAACTCATTTTCTTCCATGTTCACCCATAATATCAATTTCCAAGATAAAACATAACAACTCCTTAAAGCCTTTCAACATATGACATATCAACTTTATTGAGTCATGAATTATTACAATTTCTGTGTAATCTATTACATAACTTAACCCCGCATTCTCATGAAAAAGTGTTTCCATACTACCCTTATTACTGATATCGACATCTCCACTACTCAGCTCCAGCTTTCTCATGATTTGAACAATCCCTAGCAAAATGTCCTGCTTCCTTGCAACGGAAACAAATAACTTCCGGCATGTCTCGAGGCTTCTTGGTGATGGTGCCTACTCCTTGAGTTCCTTGCTTCCTTTCGAGACAATCATTGGCATAATGCTCGACGTCCTTACATTCAAAACAGGTAATATGACTCTTGTCCATCTTTGCAGAAATTGGGTTGTTCTGAGGGTGTCTTTGTTTTCTCTTCCTGGTTTTCTTCATTCTGATCAAACGTTCTATTCCCCGTGGATCAAACTCCACTGCTTCTGTCGGGAAGTATCCCAGATACTCTTTTCTCTCCTTGGTGCAATACTATGAAAAATGTCCTTCTTCTCCACATGAATAACATGCATTGGAGTAAAATCTGTTGAGGCTTTCTCCATCAGGGTCTTCAACACTTTCCTTAATCACAGGTTCTTTCATAACTTCTCGGAGGGCTTCTTTCATTCCTTCTTCCTTCTTCTGAATAGTTTGTTGCACCGTGGGGTAAATGTGACACTGAGCTGGGTAGTGGGTGGTTCCTTCACACAAGAAACAAGTCACCTGACTAGTTGGGCATTCCTCAGCTGGGTGTTTCTCCTCACAATGAGGGCATCCATCCTTGTGTTCCTCCTGGGTGTGTCCTATTTCTCCGCAAATCTTGCAGGCACAAGGTTTATTTCTTGGGGTATCATGGTGCTTCCGGATAAGACGGGATCTTGTCAGAGTCTTCTTGAATTCTTCCCAAGTCCTTGCTCCATTCTATCCCTGTATAGCTTGATGCATCTGCCACCATGTTGCAGCACTTCCTTCAAAGTACTGAAGAGCGTATGATACTTCATTCTTCCTTGAAACCAAATTGCTCCCGAAGTGATTCTCCATGTTCCGAATCCATAGCTTTGCCTCCGTCTGGGTTTTCGGTCCAGAGAATACCAGTCCAACTTCATTCATCATCTACTGGGTCCAAGGGTTTTAGGGTGAGATAAGAGAGAGGTGGGGAGGTATACACACAATACAAACAATAGTTTTGAAGAAACGAGTTTTACTTTGTGGCTGTCGGAAAAACATCAAACAAATAATAGCTCACAAATCATCGCATCTAACGTAATTGTATAACAGGGGTTTGGTCCTCTAACGGTCAAATAATTCTTCTAATTCTTCAAGTCATCGGAGTCTTCAATTGGTGTAGCTTCAACTCTTCTAATGCATGGTCAAATCATGTTTACTCTGAAATGGTCATCGGTTGTCCGATATCTTGTCCTTCTTGGAGCAGCTTCAGTTGATCCTCTGTGTGGTCAAAAGGGAAAGGGGTATATTCTAACTATTTGAGGTAAGAGAGGATATTTTATAAAATCAGAAAAGATAAGAAGTAAGGGATGTTTTTTGAAAATAAAGTTTTAGAGATTTCCTGTCCTTGGGCTTTCCGATTTCTAGGGTCACGTCCTACAGTCAACATGTGCTCTGATACCATATCTGTAGCGACCCGACCTCAGACGGTCAAGCCTCTTTGTATCTGTGCCATCCCTGGATCAGTATGCTGGCACACACAGTACATCAATGTATATATCAAAGGGCAATCACATGTATAAATAACATAAAACTGATATATACCTTATAAGTCTCAGCGGAAACAATCAACGGGTGTGGAGTCCCATCAACGCCATCGGCAAGTTGAGTGTAGACCGTAACCTTGTATCGTAACTCCTACTCGTCGAGGAAGTATCTGCAACATGAGATGTTGCAGCCATGTAGGTCAGTACATTGAATGTATCGGCAAGATCACAATAAGAGAAAGCAGATTGATAAAACTATTCTATATGCAATATGGCTTAGTGGCTCTGGATCTGAGTTTTGTTTGCGTAAAAGCTAGTTTTATTTTCCCTACAACAAAGGAATATCAGGAGTCTATACAACAGAGTTTTCTATCATGACATGTTTCCGCCAATCAATGTCTCATACCCAAATCATCATAAGTTGCCCACAATTAAATTATCAGTCTGGTGTTGAGAGTTCTGAGATAGATCCAAGTCCAGAGGCTCAAATTGTTCGTAACTGGGGACACAGCTAATCGATTAGGAACCCTATGCAGAGGTTTTTACAATTTACCCGCAATATTCGATCCCTCTTTTACGTTCTCGCACTTCAGGGTGTTCGAGAACAAGATGATCGAAACATGGTCTTCCGAACAGTTCCTCTGACCACTGTCCGGTGCTCATCCAATCCGACCGTAGTTCTACATCTGCTAGCACTGTCCCAGCCATAGTCATCACTAAGGTCAACCAAGCTAGAGCCCATAGTGACTTGCGGTTGCACAGGTAAGCTTCCGGGCATGAAGTATTCTTCCGTCTCTTTGAGCCTGGGTGAAGCTTTCCGCAAGATGTCATGGCGCTTCTCCATGCAACCCGGCCAACCACTAGTTTCTCCAGGGTGCCCGTCAACCGTCCTTCACCTAGTAGTGTGTATTGAATTCTTGTCTCGAGTCTCAAAATCTTGAGGAGTACTGAAGATGCAGTCCTTGCTGATGCCATCATGAAGTTGTCGCCATTGACGTATAGTCCTCCTTCTTCACACCACTCTCATGCACTCATACCAAACCCCGTCTACTATAGCGTAGCATTAAAACTATATAACGTCCCGGGCTTGATAACAGGGAGATGGGTTCCTACCTCATGCATTCTACTCAACTGCAAGAAATCAATACCACTACTAGAGAGATTATTGAAAGGGTGCTACTACATGCAAATAAAACATAGGTATGAAAAACATGGTCAAAGTGAACTTGCCTGGTATTACTTGATGAAGATAACAACGCTCTCAGAATAATGACTTAGTAGAACTATTCGTCACTCTATTGAAAATCTATATAGTCAAACATAGCATTCATATAAGCAAACATACTAGCAATCAATTCGAACACTCATAATAAAACCAACAAACAAATTACAAAACAACCAGGGACACCAAAAGAACAAAGGAAAACTACACAACAAAACTACTAAAGAAAACTCTAAGACATATCACAAAACAGTTTTGTCCTAAGCAAAACTTAACAAAGAAAATACTAAACTAATAATTTTAACAGGAAAAAAATTTAAATCAACTAAGTTAACAGAAAGTATTTTTCATAAAACTTTATTTGCAAAAAGAAACAAAAAAGCTTTTATGAAACACTAACTATGACCTAATCAAGTTTTCATGCAAAACTAAGTAAAATAAAATTTTAAAATAAAAACAAAATTTTCTGTTGTTGACTAAGAGAAACAAAACTAATTTTTTTAAGAGTGACAAAAAGAAATAATTCAAAACTAATAAAAACAATAATTCAAAATAAATAGTACTGTTTTGCTAAAAACCTAATTTAAAATAAACTAAAAATAAATAACTATATGACTCCGGATAGGCAAAACAATAACAAAACTGTAGCAAAAAGAATCAATCAAAAATATTTTATAAAACTCAAGATACGACCAAATTAGTGATTTGAACAAATTTCATCAAACTCAAAATTTAAACTACTCAAACTTGATATCTAAAGACACAGACAGAAATCAAGGAATTTTGATTCTAATGCAAAAAGAATCACTCAATTTGGATAAACACGCTAAAAGATATAAGAAATCTAAAATTGAAACTATTTCTGTTTTTTTAAACAGAAACGAAAAAAACAGAAAAAAACTAATGGGCGCTATGGGGGTGTGCGAGATGAAACTAAACAGCGCTCGGGCGGAAAATAACCGAAACACGTACGGGCTAAAAGAGAAAGACCGATCGGCTAAACCGACTAGACCTGAACCGATCTAAACCAAATAAAAACCGTAACAAACCTAACTAAATCGATCTATAAACAGAAAAACCTAACTGTTTGTTAGATCTAATCTAGAGCGTCAATAACATATCAGACGGTGAGGGGGAAGTGGAGGGCTCACCGTGGGGAGGTCGATGGCGAGCGGCTCAGATGTCGTCGGCGGCGGCGCTCCGGTCGTCAGCAGGGTCGACGGAGACGTCGAGTGGGTGCGGCAGTTGACGGTGACCTCGTCAGTTGTCGTGGTGTTGTTGGAGGTGGTCTGAGGAGGTCGGCGGCGAGGTAGAGGCGGCGGATGGCGTCGCGCGGCGGCGGTGGCGGCGCTCTGGTGGTCCTCGAGCTCCGGCAAGTGCACCAGGAGATGCGACAGTAGACAGCGAGACGTTCGGTGGTGGTGGTAGGGGTTGAGGTGGTCGGAGACAAGCGGGGCAGGGGCAAAGGCATGGCGGGGGCGCTCGGCTCCGGCGAGCAATTGAGAAGGAGGCGGGGTTTCTCGGAAGAGGCTTTGGGGCGGAATCAGTCGAGGGGGAGGAGTATATATAGGGGGGAGACTCGGAGCAGGGGGCGGATCGAGGATACGCGATCCCGAGAAGATCGTGCGCGGCGGCGTCGGCGTGCTCTGGCCGATTTTTGCGTGAGGAGGAAGATGGGTGCGGGTCCCACCCGTCAGTGGGCAAGGGAGGCGGGCAAGGCTGCGGGTAGCCGGCGCGTAGAGGATTCGGGCGGCGCAGGCCAGCGGGCGCGTAGATGGGCCGAGGGAGAGAGAGAGAGACGGGCCGGTTGGCAACAGAGGGCTTCAGCCATTTGTTTTTTTAATTAAGCATAGACAAGAAAACTAAATAAAGGAAAAACAATAAGACTTTTATATAAAGATATTATATACCAAACTTTTCATAAAACTAAATCCTAAAACATGCACATATTTTTATGTAAAATAAAAGCCACAAAAAATTCGAATAAAGCAAACAATGCCATTGTTGCAATAAAACCTAATAAAAATCATTTTTAAAATACCAAAATGATTTCAAAATTATTTTCTCCTAATTTTCCATTGAAGGGAATCATTTTACCCTTATTTCTATTTATTTAATTTTAGGAGAAAAATAATTTGATTAAAAGTCAAATAACTCCTAAATGGTTTTGAAATTGAAATTCAAACCACTTCCAAATCTTTTCTGTTTTCCCTCATTCAAATATATTTCAAATTTGCCCCTAGTTTGTAGTGTCATATTACTCCACTCTTTATTTTGCAATGGGTCAAAGGAATTTGAAACTATTCAAATGGGAAGGATTCCACATGGAATTTTGAAAGTGGTTTAACTCCCCACGCTCTTTCATTTAAACATTGGAGAAGTCATTTCCTCTCCTCTCTTGAAAGTCCTTGAGTGGCATGAAGTTTGCATTACTTTCAAATGAGGTTTCAAATCATTTCAGATGGAAACACTTTTGGGAAAGTCCTTTTATTCCCTCTCATTCAACTTTCAAAAAGTTTCAAATTGCACTCAATTTCACCCAATCATTCACACAACAATCAAAACTATTTATTTAATATAACATTCCAAAATTTGAAATTTTGGGATGTTACATGCATGATTTAAATATTTTGTGTGGTGAAGATGGAGCATAGCGAGACTATATGATTTTGTAGGGATAACTTTCTTTGGCCATGTTATTTTGAGAAGACATAATTGCTTTGTTAGTATACTTGAAGTATTATTATTTTTATGTCAATATTAAACTTTTGTCTTGAATCTTTTGGATCTGAATATTCATACCACAATTAAGAAGAATTACATTAAAATTATGCCAAGTGGCACTCCACATCAAAAATTCTGTTTTTATCATTTACCTACTCGAGAACGAGCAGGAATTAAGCTTGGGGATGCTTGATACGTCTCCAACGTATCTATACTTTTTGATTTCTCCATGCTATATTATCTACTGTTTTGGACATTATTGGGCTTTATTACCCACTTTTATATTATTTTTGGGACTAACCTATTAACCGGAGGCCCAACCCAAAATTACTGTTTTTTGCCTGTTTTAGGGTTTTGAAGAAAAGGAATACCAAACGGAGTCCAAACGGAATGAAACATTTGGGAACATGATTTTCTCAACGAACAAGACCCAAGAGACTTGGACCCTACGTCAAGACACAAAAGAGGAGGCCACGAGGTAGGGGGCGCGCCTACCCCCCCAGGCGCGCCCTCCACCCTCGTGGGCCCCTTGTTGCTCCACCGACGTACTCCTTCCTCCTATATATACCTATGTACCCCCAAACGATCAGATACGGAGCCAAAACCCTAATTCCACTGCCGTAACTTTCTGTATCCATGAGATCCCATCTTGGGGCCTGTTTCGGAGCTCCGTCGGAGGGGGCATCGATCACGGAGGGCTTCTACATCAACATCATAGCCCCTCCGATGAAGTGTGAGTAGTTTACCTCAGACCTACGGGTCCATAGTTAGTATCTAGATGGCTTCTTCTCTCTTTTTGGATCTCAATACAATGTTCTCCCCCTCTCTTGTGGAGAACTATTCGATGTAATCTTCTTTTTGCGGTGTGCTTGTTGAGACCGATGAATTGTGGGTTTATGATCAAGTCTATCTATGAACAATATTTGAATCTTCTCTGAATTCTTTTATGTATGATTGGTTATCTTTGCAAGTCTCTTCGAATTATCAGTTTGGTTTGGCCTACTAGATTGATCTTTCTTGCAATGGGAGAAGTGCTTAGCTTTGGGTTCAATCTTGTGGTGTCCTTTCCCAGTGACAGTAGGGGCAGCAAGGCACGTATTGTATTGTTGCCATCAAGGATAACAAGATGGGGTTTTCATCATATTGCATGAGTTTATCCCTCTACATCATGTCATCTTGCTTAAGGCGTTACTCTGTTTTTAACTTAGTACTCTAGATGCATGTTGGATAGCGGTTGATGAGTGGAGTAATAGTAGTAGATGCAGGTAGGAGTCGGTCTACTTGTCTCACACGTGATGCCTATATACATGATTACCTAGATATTCTCATAACTATGCTCAATTCTGTCAATTGCTCAACAGTAATTTGTTCACCCACCGCAGAGTACTTATGCTCTCGAGAGAAGGAACTAGTGAAACCTATGGCCCCCGGGTCTATCTTCATCATATTAATCTCCTACTACTTAGTTATTTCCTTTGCCTTTTACTTTGCCTTTATTTTACTTTGCATCTTTATCACAAAAATACCAAAAATATTATCTTATCATATCTATCAGATCTCACTCTCGTAAGTGGCCCTGTAGGGATTGACAACCCCTATTCACGTTGGTTGGGAGGATTTATTTGTTTTGTGCAGGTACGAGGGACTCGCGCGTAGCCTCCTACTGGATTGATACCTTGGTTCTCAAAAACTGAGGGAAATACTTACGCTACTTTGCTGCATCATGCCTTCCTCTTCGGGGAAAACCAACGCAGTGCTCAAGAGGTAGCACAACACAACGGCGGTAGGTATTTCCCTCAAATATGAAACCAAGGTTGTCAAACGAGTAGGAGAACCAAGCAACACAACGTAAACAGCCCCTGCCCACAAATAACAATTCCTCGGAACCCGACGTGTTAAAGGGGTTGTCAATCCCTTTCGGGTAACGGTGCCAGAAATTGGTGCGTGACAGGAGAAAGTTGTAATAGATTGAATAAACAGTCGCTAATAAACTAAATTGCAGCAAGGTATTTTTGGGTTTTTGGTTTAATAGATCTGAAAATAAAAGCAAATAAAAGTAGATCGCAAAGGCAAATAATATGATAAAGAGACCCCGGGGCTGTAGGTTTCACTAGTGGCTTCTCTCGAGGAAGATAGCAAATGGTGGGTGAACAAATTACTGTTGGGAAATTGATAGAACTTAAAATACTCATGACGATATCCAGGCAATAATCATTGTATGGGCATCACGTCCAAGATTAGTAGACTGACTCCTGCCTGCATCACCTACTATTACTCCACATATCGACCGCTATCCAACATGCATCTAGTGTATTAATTTCATGGAGAAACGGAGTAATGCAATAAGAACGATGACATGATGTAGACAAGATCTATCTATGTAGAGATAGACCCCATCATTTTATCCTTAGTAGCAATGATACATACGTGTTGTTTCCCTTTCTGTCACTAGGATCAAGCACCGTAAGATCGAACCCACTACAAAGTACCTCTGCCCATTGCAAGATAAATAGATCAAGTTGGCCAAACAAAACCCAAATATCGGAGAAGAAATACGAGGCTATAAGCAATCATGCATAAAAGATATCAAAGAAACTCAAATACTTTCATGGATACAAAAAGATATGAATGATCATAAACTCAAAGTTCATCATATCCCAACAAACACACCGCAAAGGAGTTACATCAAATGGATCTCCAAGACACCATTGTATTGAGAATCAAGAGAGAGAGAGAGATAAAGCCATCTAGCTACTAACTACGGACCCAAAGGTCTAGAAAGAACTACTCACGCATCATCGGAGAGGCACTAATGGAGGTGGTGAACCCCATTCGAGATGGTGTCTAGATTGGATCTGGTGGTTCTGGACTCTGCAGCGGCTGGATGAATATTTCGCCGACTCCCCTAGGGTTTCTGGAATATTGCGGTATTTATAGAGCAAAGAGGCGGTCCAGGGGGCACCGAGGTGGGCACAATCCACCAGGGCGCGTCTGGGCCTCCTGGCGTGCCCTGGTGGGTTGTGCCCCCCTCGGGGCACCCCCAGGTGCAGCGAGGGCCCGTTGTGTTCCTCCTTTCCCATAAAAATTCTCCGTAAATTTTCGGGGCATTTGGACCCCGTCTCATATTGATTTTCTGCGATGTAAAAAACATGGAAAAAACAGCAACTAGCACTTGGCACTATGTCACTTGGTTAGTACCAAAAAATGATATAAGATGACTATAAAATGATTATAAAACATCCAATATTGATGATATAACAGCATGGAACAATCAAAAATTATAGATACGTTGGAGACGTATCAGCATCCCCAAGCATAACTCCTACTCGTCCGCGAGTAGGTAAGTGATAAAAACAAAAAATTTGATGTGGAATGCTGCCTAACATGTCATATCATATTTCTTTTCTTTATAGCATGGGCATTTGCACTTTTATATTGTTCAAAGCAATAGTCTAGTTTTGACATGACAATTTAAATACTCAAGTATATCAACAAGCAACCATGTCTTTGAAAATATCAACGCTAAAATAAGTTATCCCTATCCCATCATGCTCAACCATTGATCCATTCATGAAAGATATTCGAATATTAGCTACACCCAATACTTAAGTATGATCATATTGCCTCCCAGTTGGTGCTTTTATAAGAGAAGATGTAGACTCAAAATAAAATTTTCATGAAGTAAAAGAAAGGCCCTTCGCAGAGGGAAGTAGGGATTTGTAGAGGTGCCAAATCTCAAACTGAAAAACTTAGATATAAAAACATTTTGGGAGGTGTATCCATCCCACCAATGAAAACGACTCAGAGTTCCCAACACTTTCCATGCATAGATATATCATAGGCGGTTCCCAAATAGAAAATAAATTTTATTCCTTTTTCCACCATACTTTCACTTTCCATGGCTAACCGTATCCACGGGTGCCCTCCATACCAACACTTGCCAAGGAATTTATTACTTGATAACATAAAGTAAATTCATTTTTGCATTTCGGTAATGGGCATCCCTAATACCTTTGCCTTACTCTCGTGCAATGACAAGGGAATAAACACTCATCGTGAGAATAACACATCTAGCATGGAAAATATTAGGCACCCCTCACTGCTCCGTGAGCAAAACAAACACACAAAGATAAGTTTATTTTGAAAATTAAAGATGGCGCATACAAATTTGCTTAGAATGGTAAAAGTATACCGCATATAGGTAGATATAGTGGACTCATGTGGCCAAACTGGTTTAAAGGTTTTTGGATGCACAAGTAGAGATCATACTTAGTGCAAAATTAAGGCTAGCAAAAGATTGAGAAGCGACCAACCAAGAAACGGATAATCTCATAAGTAAGCATTAAGCATAAATAACACCAAATAATGCACCACAAGTAGGATATGATTTCATTTCATGACTATTGACTTCCGTACTTGCATAGGGAATCACAAGCCTTAACGCCAATATTCTTACTAAAGCATAATTACTCATCAAGATGACTCACATATCACATAATCATATCTCAAAACTATTACTAATAATCAAGTTTATTTTGACCAATGATCTTCATGAATTTTTTATTATATCCTTCTTGGATATCTATCACTTTGGGACTAATTTTCAGGTGTTGCTTTTCATAAGCTCAAACAAATATAAGTGAAGATCATGAGCATAATATTTTGTTCTCTCAGATTAATTTAAGTGAAGCAAGAGAGAATTTCTTCAAAAATACTAAAGCACACCATGCTCAAAAAATATATAAGTGAATCACTAGAGCAAGTCCATAGCTCATAAAAAATTTAAGTGAAGCAAAGAGAGCAATTCTAAAAAGTCATGACATAATTTTGGCTCTCTCAAATAGGTGTGTCCAGAAAGGATTGATGACTTAAGACACAAAATAAAACAAGCAAAGAATCATATCATACAAGACGCTCCAAGCAAAACACATATCATGTGATGAATAAAAATATAGTTTCGAGTAAAATACTGATGTTCGTTAGAAGAAAGAGGGGATGCCACTCGGGGGCATCCCCAAGCTTAGTTGGTTGCTCATTTTTGGATAATACCTTGGGATGCCGGGGCATCCCCAAGCTCAGTCTCTTCTATCCTTTATTCCTTCATCCATCGTAAGATAACCCAAAACTTGAAAACTTCAATCACACAAAACTCAACAAAACCTTCGTGAGATCCGTTAGTATAAGAATAATAAATCACTAATATAAGTACTGTATCAAACCAATTCATATTTTGTTTTTGTATATATCTACTATACATTCCAACTTTTCTATGTTAAAAACTCATCAAAGAAAACCATAGAGCCATCGAAATAAGCACACAACACAAAGAAATCAGAATCTGTGAAAACAGAACAGTCTGTAGCAATCTGACTATTTCAAATACTTCTGTAACTACAAACGTTCTAAAAAAATTAGGACAACCTGAGAAAGTTGTATATTGATCTACTGCAAGTGGAATGGATATCTTATCGCTCTCTGGTAAAAACTAAAATTATTTTTGTGAGCATAAAAGTTTATATTTTTTCAGCAATATCAAACAACTATCACCCAAGAAGATCCTAAAGGCTTTACTTCACACAACACTAATTAAAACATAAAAAACACAATCATAACAGTAGAATAATTGTGCTAACACTCAAAAAACAGGAAGCAAAAAGCAAAAATAAATTTTATTCATTGGGTTGCCTCCCAACAAGGCGCTATTGTTTCACGCCCCTAGCTAGGCATAAGATTTTGACGATGCTCACACGAAAGATAAGAATTGAAATGCAAAGAGAGCATCATGAAACATATGACAAACACATTTAAGTCTAACATACTTCCTATGCAAAGGAGTTTTATAAGCAAACAAATCATCAAGATAGGAAACATCTAACATATGCAAACAAGAGGAATAAAATATTGGCGATCTCAACATAACGAGAGGTAATTTAGTAACATGAAAATTTCTATAACCATATTTTCCCTTCTCATAATAATTATAAGTAGGATCATAATCAAATTCAACAATATAACTATCACACAGAATATTCTCTTCATGATCCACATGCATGCAAAGTTGACACTCTTCCATTGGATTATCATCAAATAAATTCATGACCACTCCAAGCCCACTTTTATCAAAAATGTCATAAGATTCAACACTCTCCAAATATGTGGGATTATTTTTAGCTAAAGTTGGCACTCTTCCAAACTCACTTCCAATATTATTTCAAACATATTCATCATGAGTTTTAAATAAATTTTCAAGATCATAAGAAGAATAACCCCAATCATGATCATTGCAAAAGTAGTAGACATAGCAAAATTAGCATCCCCAAGCTTGGGGTTTTGCATATTAGTAGCACAATTGACATTAATATAATTTACAGTAAATCATTGCAATCATGCTTTTCATTCAAGGAGCTATCATGAATCACTTCATAAATTTCTTCATCACAATTTTCAGATTGACGAATCTCAAGGAAAACTTCATAGAGATAATCTAATTCGCTCAACTCACTAGCAATTGGTTCATCATAATTGGATCTCTTAAAAAGATTAGCAAGTGGATGAGGATTCATATCAATAGATTTTTAGCAAGCAAAGATGCAGACAAATAGAAGACACAAGGCAACACAAGCAAACAAGAGAACTGACGAGAAAACGACGAAAGAAAAAGAGGGCGAATAAAATGGCAAATTTTTGTGAAGTGGGGGAGAGGAAAACGAGAGGCAAATGGCAAATAATGTAAATTCCGAGGAGATGAGATTTGTGATTAGGAACCTGGTATATGTTGAAGATCCTCCCCAGCAACGGTGACAGAAATTCCTTTTGATGTTGCTTGAAGCTACGTCGTTGTTTCCCCAAAGAGGAAGGGATGATGTAGCACATCGGCGGTAGGTATTTCCCTCAGATATGGAACCAAGGTTATCGAACCAGTAGGAGAACCAAGCAACACAACGTAAACATCCCCTGCACACAAATAACAAATCCTCACAACCCGACGTGTTAAAGGGGTTGTCAATCCCTTTCGGGTGACGGTGCCAAAAATTGGTGCGTGACGGGAGAAAGTTGTAATAGATTGAATAAATATATCGCAAATAAAATAAATTGCAGCAAGGTACTTTTGGATTTTTGTTTTAATAGATCTGAAAATAAAAGCAAATAAAAGTAGATCGCAATGGCAAATAATATGAGAAAGAGACACGGGGGCCGTAGGTTTCACTAGTGGCTTCTCTCGAGAAAAATAGCAAACGGTGGGTGAACAAATTACTGTTGGGCAATTGATAGAACTTCAAATACTCATGACGATATCCAGGCAATGATCACATCCAAGATTAGTAGACCGACTCCTGCCTGCATCTACTACTATTACTCCACACATTGACCGCTATCTAGCATGCATCTAGTGTATTAAGTTCATGGAGAAACGGAGTAATGCAATCAGAGCGATGACATGATGTAGACAAGATCTATCTATGTAGAGATAGACTCATTGTTTTATCCTTAGTAGCAACGATATATACGTGTTGTTTCCCTTTCTGTCATTGGGATCAAGCACCGTAAGATCGAACCCACTACAAAGCACCTCTTCCCATTGCAAGATAAATAGATCAAGTTGGCTAAACAAAACCCAAATATCGGATAAGAAATACGAGGCTATAAGCAATCATGCATAAAGGAGATCAAAGAAACTCAAATGCTTTCATGGATATAAAAAGATATGACTGATCATAAACTCAAAGTTCATCAGATCCCAACAAACACACCGCAAAAGAGTTACATCATATGGATCTCCAAGAGACCATTGTATTGAGAATCAAGAGAGAGATGAAGCCCATCTAGCTACTAACTACAAACATGAAGGTCTACAAAGATCTACTCACGCATCATCAGAGAGGCACCAATGGAGGTGGTGAACCCCATCCGAGATGGTGTCTAGATTGGATCTTGTGGTTTTGGACTCTATGGCGGCTGGATGAATATTTCGTCGACTACCCTAGGGTTTGTGGAATATTGGGGTATTTATAGAGTAAAGAGGCAGTCGGGGGCACTCGAGGTGGGCACAACCCACCAGGGCGCGCCTGGGCCTCCTGGCGCGCCCTGGTGGGTTGTGCCCCCTTGGGGCACCCCCAGGCGCAGCCAGGGCCCGTTGTGTTCCTTCTGGCCCATAAAAATTCTCCTTAAAGTTTTGGGGCATTTGGACTCTGCCTGATATTGATTTTCCGTGATGTAAAAAACATGGAAAAAACAGCAACTGGCACTTGGCACTATGTCAATAGGTTAGTACCAAAAAATGATATAAAATGACTATAAAATGATTATAAAACATCCAAGATTGATAATGTAACAACATGGAACAATAAAAAATTATAGATACGTTGGAGACGTATCATGCAGCAGGAAAGTTTTGTCGATCCTAAGAATGCTAACAAGGTATGCAAGCTCCAGCGCTCCATCTATGGGCTGGTCCAAGCATCTCAGAGTTGGAACATTCGGTTTGATGAAATGATCAAAGCGTTTGGGTTTATACAGACTTATGGAGAAACCTGTATTTACAAGAAAGTGAGTGGAAGCTCTATATCATTTCTCATACTATATGTGGATGACATACTATTGATGGGAAATGATATAGAACTTTTTGAAAGCATAAAGGCCTACTTGAATAAGTGTTTTTCAATGAAGGACCTTGGAGAAGTTGCTTACATATTAGGCATTAAGATCTACAAAGATAGATCGAGACGCCTCATTGGTCTTTCACAAAGCACATACCTTGATAAGATATTGAAGAAGTTCAATATGGATCAGTCCAAGAAGGGGTTCTTGCCTGTATTGCTAGGTGTGAGATTGAGCACAGCTCAATGCCCAACCTCGGTAGAAGATAGAGAAAAGATGAGTGTCATCCCCTATGCCTCAGCCATAGGCTCTATTATGTATGCCATGTTGTGTACCAGACCTGATGTGAACCTTGCCATAAGTTTGGTAGGGAGGTACCAAAGTGATCCCGCTATGGAACACTGGACGACGGTCAAGAATATCCTGAAGTACCTGAAAAGGACTAAGGATATGTTTCTCGTTTGTGGAGGTGATGAAGAGCTCGTCGTAAAGGGTTACGTCGATGCTAGCTTCAACACATATCTGGATGACTCCAAGTCACAAACCGGATACGTGTACATTTTGAATGGTGGGGCAGTCAGCTGGTGCAGTTGCAAGAAAAGTGTCGTGGCGGGATCTACATGTGAAGCAGAGTACATAGCTGCCTTGGAGGCAGCACAGTAAGCAGTCTAGATGAAGGAGTTCATCACCGACTTAGGAGTTATTCCCAATGCATCGGGCCCAATGACTCTCTTCTGTGACAACACTGGAGCTATTGCCCTTGCCAAGGAGCCTAGGTTTCACAAGAAGACCAGGCACATCAAGAGTCGCTTCAACTCCATTCGTGAATATATTCAATATGGAGACATAGATATTTGTAAAGTGCATATGGATCTGAATGTCGCAGATCCGTTGACTAAACCTGTTCCACGAGCAAAACATGATCAACAGCAGAACTCTATGGGTGTTTGATTCATCACAATATAACTAGATTATTGATTCTAGTGCAAGTGGGAGACTATTGGAAATATGCCCTAGAGGCAATAATAAAATAGTTATTATTATATCTCCTTGTTCATGATAATTGTCTATTGTTCATGCTATAATTGTATTAACTGGAAACCGTAATACATGTGTGAATACATAGATCACAACATGTCCCTACTGAGCCTCTAGTTGACTAGCTTGTGGATCAATAGATGGTTATGGTTTCCTGACCATGGACATTGGATGTCGTTGATAACAGGATCACATCATTAGGAGAATGATGTGATGGACAAGACCCAATCCTAAGCATATCACAAGATCATGTAGTTCGTTTGCTAGAGCTTTTCTAATGTCAAGTATCATTTCCTTAGACCATGAGATTGTGCAACTCCCGGATACCATAGGAATGCTTTGGGTGTATCAAACATCACAATGTAATTGGGTGGCTATAAAGGTGCACTACAGGTATCTCCGAAAGTGTCTGTTGGGTTGGCACGAATCGAGACTAGGATTTGTCACTCCGTATGACGGAGAGGTATCTCTGGGCCCACCCAGTGATGCATCATCATAATGAGCTCAATATGACTAAGGAGTTAGCCAGGGTCATGTGTTATGGGACGAGTAAAAAGACTTGCCGGTAAAGAGATTGAACGAGGTATGGGAATACCGATGATCGAATCTTGGGCAAGTAACATACCGATGGACAAAGGGAATTGTACATGGGATTGATTGAATCCCCGACATCGTGGTTCATCTGATGAGATCATCATGGAACATGTGGGAACCAACATGGGTATCCAGATCCCATCGTTGGTTATTTGCCGAAGAGATGTCTCATTCATGTCTGCATGGTTTCCGAACCCGTAGGGTCTACACACTTAAGGTTCGATGACGCTAGAGTTGTTATGGGAAATTGTACGTGGTTACCGAAGGTTGCTCGGAGTCCTGGATGAGATCCCGGAAGTCACGAGGAGTTCCGGAATGGTCCGGAGGTGAAGATTTATATATGGAAAATCCAATTTCAGTAGTTGGAATGGTTTTGGGGGGTTATCGGTATTGTCACCACAAAAAAAGACACATCCGTGACATTTTGGGCCGAACGAAAAAAAATTCTGTCATACTTATGACACTTCTATGACGATAATTGTGACAAAACCCGGTATCATCATAGATGTGGTGGGGTCCTACTTCTGACAAAAAATCATGGCAGCAAATGGGCTTTTCGTCCTGGGCGGGCCGGAGACGCAGCTGCATGACATTCTTTGGGCCGTCCATGACGGAAAAAACCATGGTAGAAGCGAGGGTGAGGAAAATATCGGGGTGTTCCCGGTTACGGTGGGTGTTCGGGGCCGAGCGATGTGCATTTCTCTCTCATACACGCACGCGCGTGGGTGCGAGGCGTTGGGCTCTAACTAAACCCAGGCGAGGTGTTGGGCTCTAACTGAACCCAAGCGATTGCACTGCAAGCTACGCGTTACTGAACCCGAGCGATCGATCGATGGATGTTAACTGAACTCGATCGAGCAATTCCTTCACTACTGCTGCTAACTGAAGCCGATCGATGCTGCCTCTGGATGAACAGTGAGTGTTGCTGGGGGGGGGTTGGATGAACAATTCCTGGTGGGGGTGGATGAACAGGACCCCGTAGTGTTGCCTCTGGATGAACAGTGAGTGTTGCTGGGGGGTGGATGAACAGTTCTCGGTGGGGGTGGATGAACAAGACCTCGTGGTGTTGCCTCTGGATGAACAGGACCCCGATCGATCGAGCCGGTTGGGGCTGGATGAATAGGACCCCATGGAGGGCTGGATGAATAGGACCATCCCGTGAAGGGCAGGATGAACAGTAGATGGTGGAGGGCTGGATGAACAGTTGCCCGTGGAGGGGTGGTGAATAGGAGCCCGTGGAGAGGGCTGGTTGAATAGTAGCCGGCGGAGTAGCGCGCGGTGGAGGCTGGATGAATAGGAGCCCGTGGATGAACAGTCACAGGTGGAGGCTAGAGGAGGTCGACGGTGGATGAACAGTAGCCCGTGGAGGCTGGAGGGGGTCGACAGTGGAGATGAACAGTATCCCATGGAGTCCCATTTTGCGGTATGCCACACCCCTCGCAATGAACAGGACCCCCGTTTCGACCGTAGCGCTCCAACACAAGTCCGTTTCCTCCGTTTTGCGGTACGCCACACCTCTCCCGATCAACAGGACCCCCGTTTTGACTGTCGGATGTTCGTTTCCTCCGTTTTGTGGTACGCCAGACCCCTCCCGATGAATAGGATCCTGTTTCGAACGTGGCCGGCCGAACACAAGGCCGTTTCCTCCGTTCTGCGGTACGCCAGGCCTCGTTTCCATCAGGTGTTCCATCCAAGCCCTCCCGATGAACACGATGACGCATTCCGTTCTGATCCAACCGGTTGGCTCCCCATGAACACGATGATGACGCAGTTTCTCCGTTTCGACCCAGCCATGTACACGAGCCTTGGCCGTACGTATGTGCGAGTAGGCGTTCGAGACCCTGCCCGTATGTACGTACGTGGCCGTATTTTCTTTCTTGCACACTTGCCGCTATAGGTATGTGTACATGCTACATGCACGCCTCTACTATGACACGTGCGCGCCTCTACATCGACCAGTATGTATGTACAAATTCGCGACCAGAATGACAATGCTACGTACGCTTCGACAAGGTGGGTCCCGACTGTCAGGCACTTCCTTGCCTGCGAAGATGTAGCTGGTGGGTCCTAGCAGTCAGGGGGGCGAATCGTTTTTTGCCCGGACACACTTCCTTGCGTGCGAAGATGTAGCTGGTGGGTCCCAGTAGTCAGGGGAAACGTTTTTTTCGCGAAATACGGTGGCCCGTCCGGTGGGTCCCCACTGTCAGGTGGAGGAATAATTATTTTGCGCGTAATAAGGAGGCACTTCCTTGCTGCGGCCGCAGACCCAGCTGTCAGCCTCTCCACGTACAGTCCACGTCCGATGGAAGCCGTTCCTTGACCATGTTGACCACGCCGTGCCGAGAGCACCAGTGCGGTGGACGATGGCGAGGCCTAGGAAGGAGGCGACGCGGAGCCGGGGAAGATGCGACAGTGGATGCCCATGCATAGAGGAGTATGAGGGTTCACTGGTTCGCTACGGTGTGAGGCTGCCGTCACCGCGGAATAACAGGGGGTGTGGGTGAGTAGAGGGATGGCCTGGCTAGCGGTGGGAGTAGTAGGGGGCAGTGAGGCCTCCGCCGCATCGCAACCGGCCACGGGAGGCAGGAGCACGAGGCACGACCGACGCTGGTTTGGGCGGCTGGAGCAAGAAGACCAGAGGTTGAAGAAGCACTACGACCGTTGGATGGACAACGTATGGTCACTGGAGCTAGAATCATGCATATTGACTAAGTTGACAAAGCCCTCCGTCCCTGTTAACTTAGTAGGCCCACAAGTCAGCCTGCCACTATACTGGGTCCCAGCTAGCAGGGGGAGTATTCATTTTTTTGTGCGTAATAAAGAGGCACTTCCTTGCGTGCGAAGATATAGCTGGTGGGTCCAAGCTGTCAGTGGCGGTAACGTTTTTTCGTGAAATACAGAGGCCCTTTCGGTGGGTCCCAGATGTGAGGTGGAGGAATCATTATTTTGTGCGTAATAAGGATGCATTTCTTGCGTGTGGCCGTGGACCCAGCTGTCAGCCTCTCCACGTACAGTCTACTTCAGATGCATGTCGGTCGTTGACCATGTTGACCAGGCCGCGCCGAGAGCACCAGGGCGGTGGACGGCGGCGAGGCCTAGGAAGGGAACGACACGGAGGCAGGGAAGACTCGGCGGTTGTTTCCCACGCAGAGGGGAGTACAATTGTACGAGGGTTTACTGGTTCGTCTGCTGTCCCGGAGAATAATAGCAGGTGTGGGTGAGTAGAGGGATGGCTAGGCCAGCGATGGGAGTACAGTGGGGCAGTGAGGCCTGCGCGGCAGCACAACGGCCGCGGGGAGGAGGGAGTAGGCAGTCCCGCCGGCGCTTGTTTGAGCGGCTGGAGTAGGAAGAGCAGAGATTGAAGAAGCACGACGGCCGTTGGATGGACATCCAACAGTCACTACTTGTGCGTCAAACTTTTTTTAGGAAAGCCTCAAATCTGTGGAAAACATCACACAGCCCATCTGCCATCATTTCTAATAATTTACAGCCCATTTGCTAATTCTTAAGGTTTTTTGGAGCCCATATTTTTTAGGAAAACACGGTCTGAACTGTTTTTAATCCCGAAATTTCGAGTCACATTCAAACTGATTTTAAAAATAAATGTATATCAATATAAAATCAAAAAAATTGTCCACGCATAAAAATCAGTGCAATTTAAAATCTGGAAATGAAAAAAAGAAATTTGAAACTAATTGTCGGTTTGATGTGTTTTAAAAATGTACAACCCATTTCTCATTACTGATAGACCATTTTTTCGGCCAGCTGAATGAAGCTCTCCTCGTCTTGAAAGATTTGCAGCCCAACAGGCCTGACAAAGCGACTTACTTGGCAAATCACAAAAAAACTGGGCTGTGGCTATGGACCCAGCTGTCAGCCTCTCCACATACAGTACTCTTCTGACGGAAGTTGGTTGTTGACCACATTGACCATGCCGCGCCGAGAGCACCAAGGCAGTGGACGACATCGAGGACTAGGAAGGGGACTACGCGGAGCCGGGGAAGACGCGACAGTGGATGCCCACACGGAGAGGAGTACGAGGGTTCACTGGTTCGACTGTGGTGTGAGGCTGCCGTCGCCGCAGAATAACAGGGGGTGTGGGTGAGTGGAGGGATGGCATGGCCAGCGGTGGGAGTAGTAGGGGGCGGTGAGGCCTCCGCGGCACCACAGCCGGCCACGGGAGGCAAGAGCAGGCGGCACGACCGGCGCTGCTTTGGGCGGCTGGAGCAAGAAGACCAGAGGTTGAAGAAGCACTAAGGCCGTTGGATGGACAACGTACGGTCACTGGAGCTAGAATCGTTCATATTGACTAAGTTGACAAAGCCCTCCATCCCCATCAACTTAGTAGGCCCACAAGTCAGCCTCCCACTGTGGTGGGTCCCAGCTGACAGGGGGTATTCATTTTTTGGGCGCAATAAGGAGGCACTTCCTTGCATGCGAAGATATAGTTGGTGGGTCCGACCTGTCAGTGGAGGGAACGTTTTTTTCGCGAAATACAGAGGCCCTTCAGGCGGGTCCCAGATGTCAGGTGGAGGAATCATTATTTAGCGCGTAATAAGGAGGCATTTCCTTGTGTGCAGCCATGGACCCAGCTGTCAGCCTCTCCACGTACAGTCCACTTTTGATGGATGTCGTTCATTGACCATGTTGACCACGCCGCGCTAAGAGCACCAGGGCGGTGGACGACGGCGAGGCCTACGAAGGGAACGACACGGAGCAGGGGAAGACACAGCAGTGGCTGCCCATGCGGTGGAGAGTACGAGGGTTGACTGGTTCGGCTGCTGTCGCCAGAAAATAACATGAGGTGTGGGTGAGTAGAGGGATAGACATGCCAGGGATGTGAGTATATGATGGGGCTGTGAGGCCTGCCCAGCAGCACAGCCGGCCACGGGAGGTGGGAGCAGGCGGTTCCGACGACGCTGGTTTGGGCGGCTAGGGCAGGAAGATCAGAGACTGAAGAAGCACGATTGTCGTTAGATTGACATCTAATGGTCTGATGCTAGTAGAGTCGATTGTTGACTAAGTTTCTTTTTTTATAAACCTTGTGTACACATGAACTTAGTAGGCCCACAAGTCAGCCTCCAAATCTATGGTAGACAACATAGAGCCCATTTGCTATTTTAATATTTTATAGCCCATTTGCTAATTCTTAAGTAATTTATTACAACCCATCTTCTGCCCAAGACCACGGTCAAAAAGTTCAACCTTATTTTGCATATTTGGGTGGGGTCCGAACTTTTGTAATCCCGAAATGATAAACATTTTTAAGAACTTATTGATTTGCCAAAAAAATCATTTTGTTTTTGTAAGCAAATAAGATGTGGGATAATTGAGTTGGTTTAAGGGAAAACCAGTGGTAAAAAGATCAGCACTGGGAGGGAAAACAACAACAAAAATAAGGATGTAAATATGAAAAGGGAATTTATGTATTTTCAATATAATGATACGTGTATATGAACTAGTAAAACTATGTAGAGATTAGAAAACGGATGTAGGACATGCGTTTCAAGAGGAAAAAAGTGCATGCGGATGTTGTAAGACAAAATATAACTAATGCTGGTAGGCCAGAGGCTAGTAGATACCTGCTGGATCTTTGTGCCCCGTTGTCGTCATGGGCTGGGCCTGTTAAAAACAAAACCAAGCCTGGGCAGTCTACAGCCCAGTTGAAACTTGCTCGACCTGAAAAAACAATATACGTGCTCAATAAATGAGAGAATTCTGCAAGTACAGACTGATAACTGGGATGTAGCAGGGATATTGTTTTTTCATCGTGATAATTAGAGCATGCACTTGTTTCGAAAAATTTGGAGAACTGGGAATTCGAACGGCAGGTGCTTATGCTACCCATCAAATAAAAATCAGGTGCCTGAAAATTCGTTTCGAAACAAATGATTCATCTTTATATCCACGTCGACCCTCGGCATGATGGTTGGAAGCAAATGCCAAGTTCATGCCAAAATATCATTAACAATAGTACCAACTTGTGGACGACAAGGTAGTACAAGTACCAATACCAAACTAACTTATAATCTTTTTACTCCCGGCCCTAGTGTTCGTCTGGTAGAAAATCTTGCAGAGGACCAGCTCCCGCTCCTTCTCTTGCTCCAGGTCCCCGAGGTGGTACTGGTGCATCACCCAGTTGGTCCTCTGCACGTCGACCCTCACCAGAACCTTTTTGCTGCCTGTCTACCGGCCGTTGACCATCACCGGCAAGGTATTGCCGGTGTTGTGCCACATCGCGTGCATGCCGCACTCCGACTGTATCTTGTGACGCATCCACGTGCCCCTTTTGAACGCCCTGAAATTGCACTAGAAGAAATGCTTGCTTAGGCCACTCAGTGTGATACCTGCAGTATTGTCGAATACAGGTTTTAGTGTATGTAGTTGGCATTTTCATAACATCTTTGGCATGTTGCAGTCACTTGTTTCACTTTTTATTAACTGTTAAATTGTAATTGCTTCACCAGGTCTGCGTCTAAAAAGAAAAATAGAGCTATAAACAAAGGAATATGTTTGTGCAAGTAGACGGCCGATCGGTGTCTTACCTGGAAGTTTCTCAAGATGGGTGTAGCATATGCCATGCTCGCTGTCGATGGTTGGTATGAACAAATCGATGAGAGGGTGAGATCTCGCGCTCTCAGCACTCACTTTGGCCTCAAGGTGCTCGATCAGCTCCTGATCCGTGGGATCAAACTTTACGCCAGCCGGCAGCACCGGCCAATCCTTCTTCGACTTGCATGGGTTAATTGCAGTTATATGGTACTCAATGTATGATCAATCGACTGGTTTAAGTGAATGATGAAAGATTTCGACAGATAAGTGGTAATCCAAATCTGAAGTCCAGAATACCCGAACACGCCGCTGGGATTCTTGTCTCACCTCACGCGCAGCGTGTTGTCACGTCAATTCAATGTGTGGACATGATGAATAATTTGACCGATGTATACTAGTACTGCTACTGTACTACTTACTAGTCGTATTTTGTGTCACATTTTAACCATAGGTTTAACTAACAAGTACGCACTTGAAGCCTAAGTGATATATATATATATATATATATATATATATATATATATATATATATATATATATATATACGACACAACATCTCCATCATCATTATTAGTACATCCTGCGCAGGTGAGTTAGGATGCACTTGATCCCAGAAAGGTATCTATCCTTCAAACCAGAGGAGTGCTTCAAACTAACAACAGTCCATAATATCCAACAAAAGAGGGTCGTGCTACAGCATCAAAATACATGGCTCAGTGTACATATCAGTATGAATCAAGTTGTGCATATTTGCTGTTGGCATGAACCACATCGCCGCATGTCGGGTTTGCAAAAGCCATCCATCGCATGGAAGCTTGATGCCTTTCACACACTAAAGATTATCTGGCAACAAGCTGTGTCGACGAATCTCTGGATATAGTGATTCATGAAACCCATGGTATGATGTGTAAACACAGTCCCCCCTGGCGAATGGAATTTGCATAGCACGGTAATCATCGCCGGTGATATGATCGATGATTGGTTGGATGATCGGATAATTGAGTGTGAGGAACATGGAGTGGTTGCCGAGGCTGTAAACCCGCCTCTAGTTGAATACGCCTGGCCCAACGGAGCTGGGATCTTTCTCGAACACGAAGCAGCCATAGCCATAAATGTCACGAACGCTCCAGACATTGTACTGCATGTGGTTTGATGAAATGGTTTGGAAAATTTGGTACGTGCAAATGAGCACCAAATGACCACCGTCAGCTGAACGAGCGATAAACCACCACCCATCGGCTGGTATGATTCCAGGTCCTGGAATCATGAAGGCCAGCGCATTTGCGTCTGCTGCAGCAATTCAAATTGGAGACCAAAAGGACAAAAATAAACAATCATGTTCAGAGATGTGTGGAATTAAGATTATTATAACAGTGACACATATCATAGACAGAGAATTGCAATGCCATGGTCATAATCATACCCCAAGTTAAAAAATATAAGCCAATGGATTTCATATTCTAGCAATATATCATGGTTCAAACATCATGTAACAATGAGAGGAAAACTGATATGACAGGGCCTACTCATATTCTACCATAGCACTTACTACAGTTATCATATCAACTCTAAGCAATAACATACGTTGTTATAAAAATCCTGGAAATGAGAGTAACATATAGCAATCATGAGGTTATACTCATAATATCTATTCTAACAATCATTAGATACCAATTGTTCTCATATCAACTCTAACAATAACATGTGTGGTCATAAAAATCTAGGAAATGAGAGGAACATATAGCAATGATGTGGTTATAGACATACTATATATTCTAAATTTGTAACAATGAACAGGCAGTCCTATTCTTAAGGTAAAGATGAGATGAAATAGAACAATTACACAACGATAGATTCCACCAGTATAGGCAGCCAATCTGTGCGTCGACCGCATAAACGATGCCATCATGCACTATAGCATCAGACAGAAGTGTTGGGTAAAGAGGATCGATGATGAGCCATAACCATGTATGGCGACCGGATTCCAGATAGACTAATCCCATGTTGAACACGGCAATGAGCTTGTAATCCATGTAGTCTTCTGATGGTGTGTGCACTTCGTAGATTACAACCTTCATCAAACAAAGGTCGATCCAAAAGCTCGATTCGTCTCGTGCGTAGTAGGCAGGAGTGTTCGGCGGGCCGCGAGGCTCGATGGCGGCAGTATCCAAAGATGGAAGGGTGATCTCTCGCAGGGTGTAGATATCCACGAGACGCCACAGACTGCCAGATTGGTAGATGAGGACGATCTAGTTGGCCTTCATGCCCGCCCAGTAGTGGCCGCACATGAAGGAGAGGTGGACGGGTAATGGTAGCATGTCGAGGGGCACCATGGCAACCTCCATAGGATCGTCAAGTCGGTGTCTAGGCCACCTGCGAGGATCGGGCATCAGGAAGCAGGGTGTCTTGAAAAGAGCCGTCCGGTTGCAGACGAGTAGATGGTACAAAGACACCGAGCATGCGGCCAAATGGACGGTGCTGAGTAGCTCCATACGATTACAGATCTGCTCCAAGAGAACATCGGGGAGGGAATTCCAATCGCGGCTCTGCGTGTCAGTCAGTTCTGCCATTGGGGTTTTCGGTGCCTGCGAGCCAGCGGGGAAGTGGATTCGGGCGAGCGAGCGAAGAAGCTTCTCCTCGTGTGGCCGAGCAGTGAGCGGGGGGATATGGTACACGTGAGCTACCAAGGAAGATAGCGCGGGCGGGCAAGCAGAGAGCGGGGGGAAATGGTGTGCGGCCAACGATGGGGAAGAGAGGAGGAAGAAGAAGAGAGGAGGAAGAAGAGTGGAAGACGGGGAAGAAAGTGCATTAAATCTCAATTCTACTACTACTACCAGGATATACCGTCCTTCGGAGTGTAAATAGTTACACCGATGACATATGTGTCTACCACAAGAGGGCCCATATGTCAGTTAATGGAAGACAGAAGCATGCTCTACTGGCAAACATGATGGCAGTACTGGGTAAGGCTGATTTAGTAACACCAACACGCTGGTTCAGCTTATTAATTAAGTGTCCCATCTGCTGCAGCTTGTATTGTCGCTTCACTGCGAAGACTAGTTGAATAGTTCTCTCTGACCGAGATGGAGAATAATGGATCGCGAAGACTTCCTTTCTACATTATCCCTATGCCTCTACGCTCACTTCACTCATTTTGCTCCGTACGTAGTCACTTGTTGAAATCTCTAGAAAGACAAATACTCCGTATTTGGGAACAGAGGGAGGATTTTACTCCGTATTTGGAAACAGAGGGAGTATCACCATATGGAGGGAACAGAGGAAGCTTGAAATATGAACATGTCAATGGGAGGGAGTAAGCCCCATGCATGCATGCAACATGCAACACTCACATGCACACATGGATGCATGCAACACTCACACACGCATGCGGCACACAGCACATGACGCAACACACACGCTCACGCTCAAGTGCTCAACCTACTCCCTATGTCCGTGAAAGACTATACATTTAGAGATTTACGCATTGACTAGGGCATATTAACGCCCAAAAGTAGCAGACTTATGTGTGCATGCGACCATTGAGAGAAGAAGATTAAATAAAGGTCGTTGCATGCTGTAATTAAGGATAGACATGTAGCCTATACCTAGAGCACAAGTTGGTGCATTAGTCAATCAATATCGATTTAGATTAAAGGCTAAATGCATTGGAAGTGTAGATGTACTACACTCTTTGTTTTTTAGCTGATTTCTTTGCTTTGCCAACTGACAGGTGGGACCCAGAAACCAGGTGACAATTTAACCAGTCAACAAAGTGCCACATCGACTATGTGGCCGGTTAGTAGGGTGCAATACGGTGCTCTACGATGAGCGAGTGATCGTATAATCACCGCAAAACTATATATAGTGACCGTAAAGAGCGTATTGTTACATACGTTGACCTCCAGTGTATTTTTCTCGTTTCAAATTAAGCCATACTAACCGGAAAGGACGCGGTATGGACTAGCACTAGTACTGCTTTGATGTGTCCCATCAACTCGCCGAACGAGGAGAAGCTTGCTTACTATGCCTCTCCCTCGCCCACGCGTGTGGTGGTTCGCAGGACGAGGAGAGGGTTTTGACTACAGTGCCCTCTCCCTCTCCCTCGCCCTCGCCCTCGCGGTGGACGTGCAACAGTTCAATCGGTGTCAGATTGCTAGAAGCATAATGTGTACTATAGTATCATCATTGTTGGACCTTCTGAATAGGCGAAGAGCCAAGTGCAAGGTTCACACGAGTACGAACCATTGAACCTCCCGAAGAGGCAAAGAGCCAAGCGCAAGGTTTTATAGGAGTTGTCGTCCTAGTAGGAGCGTACTACAACTATAGCGAATGATGCTACTATATGATGCCGCCACGTCACGTATATCCAAAGCTGTGCAACCTTTTTTTTTCTCAAAGAGCATGTTGGAGCCCGTGCAACAACCACACAAGTTGCACATACACATAACACATTTACTAGTAATAAATTCTAAAGGACAAATGCCAGTAGGCCACAAATGTTCATCTCCAATTCATGTGATAAATTTGTGCACGACTAGTCTACATATATTCATAGCACTACCGTTCACAATTTACCGTACTCCACTTACACGTTATAGATGGGCTACATGTCCTCCTCCAGGTTCCAGTCCCAGGTGTTCTTCATGGATGGCAAGATCCATAGCGGTGGGCAACGAGAATCATTGTCACAACTTTCTAGTCCGGTTCCACATGATGGAGACTCATCCAAGCTGAAGCGGCATAAATCAGGGATAGCATGTCCCAGCATGTCGTTCATCTGGCGGTGCGCACTGAAGACACAACCATGCTTCATGAACGGCAGGCCTTCCGTGTCGTGCACGGAAGGTGGCATCCGCTTCACAACGGGGTAGCTGTCCCCAATGAAAAGCGAGTACTCTTCAAGAGTGTTCCTCGTCACCCACGTAGCATCAACGGGGTCGAACTCGGCGCCGTTCATCTGGTACACGCGGCATCTCAGATCTGGACACATGGTGACGTACATAGTCAAGGTCCATGCATAATAATGTTGTGCTCAAATATGGTGGCCAGTAATACTATGCAGCAAATAGTACTACTCCGGTATAGAGGAAGTAAAATAACCGGCTTATTATATATAGCCACTCTTGGCTACATGGATGAGATAGTAAGACATGGAAAAACAAAAGTGGTGGCAGCTAGTGGGTTCAAGTCTTCAAGGGCCTAGCTAGCTATACGCGTCCTCCAAGGTAAAAAGTACTCCTACTAGTACGTAAGTAGAGTACTAGTACAACAGTGAAAGAGAAGGCGAGAGGGTTAAAAACGGAATACCTGGGTAGATGGTGACTGTCCGATCGTGCTAGATTGTGTGACCATGTTGCACATCAGTGGTACCATGGGTAACGAATACTAAGATAGTTGATCCCAATATGCCAAAGTCAGCTACAAGGTTCTAGGTTAGACCGAATCGCGGATGCAAATGCACATCCAGGATCGGTGATCTTATTTTGATCGCGGGATGACTGCTCCCTGCAAAATAATGGAGTACCATTAGGGATGCAAATGATGGTTTGTGCATTCCATTTGTAATCTCCCATACCATAGGATGGCAACCAGATGAAACAAGTCCCCTGGCTTGTCACCGTGAAGATGCGGCCTAGATGGCGCACGACATATTCGAACGTGTAGGGGTACAAATCTGCCGCTGCCAACATGCGCCAGCCTCTGCCGTTACTGCCTCTTGCATTGATGGCAATCCTTATGTCGAACATCACGATGAGATAGTAATCGTCATAGCCGCGTCGCTTTGTCAGCGGGTCCACAATTGCTATCTTCTTCAATTTCATGTAGGCATCATCATACGTATTCAAGCCCAGCCAGTCCAGAAGGCCGATCCCAATGGTGGAGAAGGGGTCTACCGGAACGGCCGCACTGCTGTGGATGTTGTGCAAAATGATGGTGGTATCCGGCCGGAGGTATGCAAGCCAATCTTCGTTGGCACCGACCCATACCTATATATAAGATAGTGGGCAGCGGAGAAATTACGGGATGGAAATGGAATAACTAAGTACTACATGATCAAACTCCATTACTGACCTGCTCATCGGACAAAATCCGACTACCTTTCAACGTCGGCAACTCTAGAGGAGTCACCGTGCAACCATGGCCAGGGAGCGGTGGACTGTTAGAAGAATTGTCCCATAGAAGAACCTTCTCCTCGAGGACGCATGGAAGACCAACAAGCATGGCCTTTTCCCAAGCCATTTTAAGCACCGTCTTGAAAAATTTGGTGCAGGAAGCACCGAGTCTTGCGGCGATGAGGACGTCGGAGCAGCGTGTGATTGCTCCCAGAGGATCATCGTCCAAGGTCTCCCAGCCCCGGCGAGGAGGAGAACCGCTTGGCAAATCCATGGGAGCAGCGATGAACTGCCTTCTCTTCGGGAGGAGGAGATAAGAGCGTAGTAACCGTAGGGCCTCGTCCCTTCCAACTGTAGATCGTTCCTTAGGCTACTCATAGTGGGGAGTAACATATACTAGTATCATGCATATGATACTAGTATATGATACTACCTTCATAGTGCATAGTATCATAGATTACCATATTTATTGCCATGCATGACACAAAGTAGCATAGCATTTAACATGATACGGTATCTACCTATGTTACTGTAACCCTCTATCTCTTATTTAATTGTGTGCTACATAAGCATGTTTGCTAGTCCCAAGTGCATGTTACCGGTTATGTTACCCCCACTATGGCTAGCCTTAGCGAAGGGGTGAGGCTATTATTTACTACTAGTACTAGCATTATGGGACGTTATGGGATTGCATTATACTGTAAATAATAGCACTAGTAAGAAATTTTTGGCACTAGCTAGTAGTTTTTGGCGTGGATTAAGAAATTTTGGGTGTGTTTTTGCTATTTTTTGCACACGCCAACTAGTATGAAAAATGTCTTACATTATGTGACGGAGGAGTACGTACTCGTACTGTAGCAGTACTAGTACTACTTTCTCAACTAGTAGTGCGAGGGTACTACTAGTGCTATGTACTGTACTTCTAGTATAGTGCACTAGTTTTGAACTCTTGAATCTCAGGGTCAAGGAGCTACAGTTGGAAGTGGAGGGTACTACTATTCTCTAGAACCATCGATGTACTATCAATGCAGGGAAAGTACACCTGTGTAGTGGCCTAGTGGGTACTCTCGGTGCTCTATTCAGCCGCTCCTCTCACGTAGCTGGCCTACTCAGCCGCTCCTCTCACGCACACACTAGCAGCCTGTTTATCAGCGACAGTTACTGCGGGGGCAGAACATTTGAGTTATTTGATACAGCGAGACTAGGCTTTTCGCTTCCATTTGTGGAGGTGTAATGGATCTCGTCAAACTTTGTTAGTAGTTCCTTCTTTATGAATGAGATGAAGCAAAGCTTTTGCCTCCATTTCAAAACAAACACGTCAAGAGGAATTTCTTTTATAGTAGAGCCGATAATGGAGTGAAGTCCATGCGTGCAACACCACAAGCTACAGAGTAGTAGTAGAGCACTTTACGTACAGAGCCATATTGCACAGTTCCCAATGCCCCACCAGGCTTTTCCGGCTCCTCGGGCTTAATTGGGAGGCGCTAGTTTAAATATGCTACTAGCTGATGAGGAAGCTGCAAGCGAGGTGTGGCTAGGGCGAGCACGCAAGCCACGAGATGCTGGGAAGGAAAACCCGTTCACATGGCTAGGCTATCCAGTGCACCCAGATTGTGGTACCGCATGTCCGTTTGACTTCAAAACTCAAACTACCCGTGTAAAATATTGGCTCGCAGCAAAGTTACTATTTAAAAAAAAAGGCCGCCATGTGTTCGGCCAGGATCGAACCCACAAAATGAGGTATACACTCCCGCGGCCACTAGTAGTACTCGTTGGAGTACAACGCAACCTAGAATTGCCTTTTGTCGCTAGTAGTACATTGTTCCTTACAAGAAACCCCCTAATAATGCAAGAAACCACTAATAATGCTAAGAAACTACTACCACTTGCATACGTGGCAGACTTAATATAAGACTACCTTATCAACCATTGTACATGCTCTTACCAACCAGCCCTACCAAGAAACGACTACTCTACAAAGTGTCGTTGTAGGCACGTTTCAACCCATGGCCCTGTTTGGATACATTTGTTGTCAATCTAACCCTGCCATCCAAACACCACTTTGGTTAGAGTTAGTTTAGGGTTAGAATCTAACCTTTGACATAGAGTATCCAAACAGGGCCCATGTCGCCCATTAAGTCAACACCTTCTATTTGACCGAGCGTTATGACTTGTGGGACCTACATGTCAGTCTGCACAAAAATCCCGAGTGACCTCCTACCTCCGGCCCGTCCACCTAGTCATCCTCGGCCATGGGACGCAACTACCACCGCCGGCAGAAGGCGAGGTCAAAACCGCCGGCAGTGCGGAGCCCATCTTGCGGCAGACCGGATGCCAGCTCCATCCGACGCTCGCGGCTGCTAGCTAGCCAAGATAGCTCCGTCTAGCTGCTTGTCTGCAAGGTTTGCTAGCTAGATTGGCACGGCGGCACGGTGGCTTGCTCGCGTGCGCCGCGCTAAGGCCAGCCATCTGGCTCGAGCGAAGGCCAGCGCGGCGGATTGCTCACTCGTGAGTCACGCTCGGGCCAGCCTGCCAACCCGTGCGGAGGCCAGCGCGGCGTCTGGCCCGTCTGACGGAGCGGTGGCCAACTCGCTCATCATCGGCGCCACCGACTAACACGCATCAGTACTGTTTGAAGTAATGTTCAGGAAAAATAATGATTTGAGGGGGAATAACATGATAGAAGGTCAGATGTGGGTCCCTCGTGTCAACGATCAAACAAAATGCGTTGGTTTAAGCTGCCTCGTCAGCACGGACGTGTGGGCCAACCCTTTCATAAATGGGTTTAAACTAACCTAATCGGTAGGTAGTAGTTTTTGGCGTGGATTAAGAAATTTCGGGTATGTTTTTGCTATTTTTTGTAGAATAGATTCTTCCTAGGGATGGTTGAAAGTGGTAGTTTTTTGTTAAATACTCTACACATTATAAGTAGGAATGAAAGTTAAACTTTGGAACCCAATAAGCAAGGCTAGTTACATAGTGCATATGTGTACATGAGTGAAAGTAAATATCAACCATGAGTGACTAATATCTTGATGGAAAACTCGAAACTATGGAATACTAAGGATTTTTTTTGCATGGTTGGAAATACTAGCAATGTTCATGTGCGTTGGAACGGATCATAATTAGAATAATAGTTATTCACAAACTTGATACAAAACACTCTAATTTTGATATACATATCACTAGAGATATATTATGTTTCAATTAGAATATATTCCTTGGGCTGTTTTGGTGAGGTCAGGGAGGGATGTGGTTGGTTTTAAGATACTGATTATAGGTTTTTATGGAAATTGGTAGACAAGTGGTATGTTTGTGAGAAAAGGCAACAACTTACCTCACAGTCGTTAGATGTAGATCTAATGGTCACAAACGACGGATGGCAGACACACCATCATCACCAACTTAGTCTTCTGTAGGAGTAATAGCAAGATCCGTGCATTGCACGGAACATCAAGATGCATTTTTTTTATAAAAAACACTCGTTGCGATTGACCCATGCGGGAGTAATACCATGTGTAAAAACTAATGATATATCGAGAAATAGGAGATAAGGTGAAGAGGAGTGGGGCGTGGTGGTGATTGGTGGTCGGAATGAGCGGAGGCATGGGGATTGACGACGCCAGCAGCGGCCACCAGGCCAGTTTGTTCCAGAGGCTTCCTTTCTTAATTTCTCAACAATGAGGTTGTTGGAGATAAGGATGAATGAGGGAAGGCCTTGTCTGCAAATGTGGAGAGGGGTGCGGGTATCTTTTAGTTTAATTTCAGTCAGATATAGATCAGACGGTCTATATTGCAAGATGGCACGCGTACCATCATCACCAACTCGGTTTTTTATAAGAGAAGAAATATAAGTATGGAGATACAAACGTATTATCGATACTTGTTTCCATAAACTAGCATCTACATTCTATTCAATGCCTCAACATGTGAGGCCTTAGCACAATGACTTTTTGACTATGTAAAACAAAGGTTTTCCCGTCGCCGATAAGGAGGGGTGATGGCGACGCGCTTTTTGGCCTGCTCTAGTCCTAGTAGTCATACTAGGTGGTCTAAGCATGTGTAGATTTATTCTTTTTCACGTCTCGTGTTCGCCATACTGCCACAACTGTTGATGAACAGACGGTAAGTTATTCATGGGGAAACCCTTGTTGAGCGTGTTTGCAAGACAGAGAGAGAGAGAGACAATGTGCGTGTGTGATATGTCTAGAGACTGAGGCAATGATAACAGATTCTTTGTGTCTATGCGTGTGGAGGATAGAGAGAGACATCTACATGGGGCTTTGTGTTGTGTAACGTGGAGACACATATACATAATTAGAGAGTGAGTGTGTGGGATACACATGCGAACATGTGGAGAGATGAGGATCCAGATTAATGTGTGTTTGTGCGTGTTTGTGTGTGAGAGGGAGTGTTTGTATGTGGAGTAGAGAGACCACTGATGATGTAAACCTAGTATAAGGGAAGGGGGAATGGTGTGACATGTGTAGTAGCGGGATATCATGGGTGCGGGCGGGGGGAGCAGACTATTTGGAAGAGACATCGATTGTGTGTGGGAGAGGGGTGTGTGAGAGAGAGAGAGAGAGCTAGCGAAGGAGAGAGAGAGAGAGAGAGATAGGAAGAGAGGGGAGGCAAGAGAGGGGGTGTTTGTGTCCATAAATGGCATATAGATAGGGAGACAATGTTGATGTTGTTTGAAATTGGCCTATGTATGGAGACACAAGGGAAGCGAGTCATCGTGTGTGTGATAGGGACTTCATGAGAGATATAGAATATATGGTGTAGAGAACAATGTGCGAGATCGAGAACGATGATACATTAGGGAGCTATGGAAAGAGTCACGACATATATGTATACAGGGAGGAGCTGGGGCGGGTCCACATGTGGGAGAGATAGAAAGAGGAGAGTGGTGCACAAGGAGACAAAGTGTGCTTGTTTTGCAGTGGGGGTGGTGTGTGAGGTGAGTGTGCGAGAACCTCATAACTAGGGAGATAGACGTTTGGGGGCGATGTTTTGTGTGTATGGAAAGATACACTCTACATAGTGCGTGTGCTTGGGAAAAAGAGATGCTGGGAGACCTAGCTAGAGAGTGGGGGAACAGATGTGTGCATGCCCAAGAGACAAAGTGATAGAGACCTATATTGGGGTCCAGACTTTAGAAGAGAGAGGGTGTTAATGTGCTCGTGTGTTGGTGTTTGGGGGAGAGAACAACTTCTCTCTGTGTGTGTGTGGGGGGGTGGCTTCAGATAAAGAGTGAGGTGTCTATATTTTAGGGACTGTAGCGTAATTGAGATATACATGGTCAATAGTGTGTGCACTCAAGGTTGATCAATTTGTTTCACTGTTTGGACTATGAGATAACAATACTTTTGAACATGCGTGATATACTTTGATGTACCGGAATTACAAACCTAAGATTGGAATTTTGGAATTTGACTCCATCATTAGCTTTTGTAATTCATTTAAAAGGAGGTACATTTTAAGCCGGGATTTCGTGATTTCAAATTCATATATCAAACCTAGAGATATACACATACGGGCATGTTCAAACTTTATAATCATCCACTTTATTCATACACATACACATTTTTGCTTTTGTCATCATATTTAGGATAGACACATTTGGAATTTCATTTGAATTGGACCATATGATGGTATTTGCTTGTAGTAGCTCAATGATCCATATTTGAATTGAATGGACAATCTAAGTTTCGAGTTGGAGACATTGATTTTCAAAACTTGCACTTTTTTTTGCATGCAAAACAAACAAATTCTCGGCCATGATATCATAGTCGGCCGTACAAGAGCAGAATATAATTTCAGGCGCCAAAAGCTTTCAAACTTCCTGCTCACATCAAAATATCTCGCGCTCGAAAGTTTAGCCCTGCGATATTCCTGTTTTACCCCTGCCACATGAACGGAAAAGGGCTGCTTTGGTAACTCCATTGTTTTCCCCTCTTTGCCCCCAACATTCTTCCCCAGAGCCCCTCCCCTTCCCCTCCCCGACCCCCCGAACCACGGCAAGCCGCCGAATCTAGTCCTCCACCGCAGCGGTGGACCTCACACCCCGACGGATCTACCTTCCGCACCTTGGAACCCCCAAATGCCGACTCACCACTTCACCGGAGCCGCTTCAACGACTGGCTTGTACACCGCTCCAGATCTCCTTGACCGCCATCATGGTCCACCACACCGGATCTGCTTAACCGGCGCCCTCGTCCACCACAGTGTAGGCCCTTCACTGACTCCCTCGTCCGTCCCTTCGCTAGCCCTTCATACAAGCTCTCGTCTGCCGCAACAGATCCGCCTCACCGAAAGCACTGTACAGCGCGCCCGCCGAAGCCTTCATCCACTGCACCGGACCCGCTCCACGAACGCCATATTCAACTCCATCGTCCCTGCTTTACCGACGCCGCAGCCTCATCAGGTTATTTCGATCTGTACTCCTTCGATTTTTCTCTTTATCGTGCAATTGTTCACTTACCACAAATGAGCTTTCTTGTATGTCGACAGGCGCCGCAACTGTAGCACCGGAGCCACTTCAGTGACGGCGACAGCCGGCCCAAACTCAACCATAACACGAGCACCATCGACGATCCTTAGCTATCAAGTATGCCAACGATTCCCATACATCGTCGAGAATCAGGTACTATTATCCAACGGCTGACGCCTATGTTCACTTTCTCAGCATAAGCACCACACCTTTGAATTTCTTTAGGGCATCATTCAGTTTTTCATGAGACGCGTTATTCTGCTTGCACCTGTAGGGCCATACTTCTGGCAGTGAACATGTTACATGTGCTAAATTACATACCAGTGCACATATAGTTAATATGCTTTAGTTTTGTCCTAAGTATTACTGTACTTCCTAGATATCACTTCCTACTATTTTACTTCTTGCATGCTATATTTATGATAATGGTGTTGTTCTGATGCCACTTGTTGGTTCCATCAGACTGCTTCATGTTCTCTATGCTTAATTATACATCAACAAACTAGCACGTGGTTCCGCTGGTTTTTGTTTGTTTTACCCTACATTTTCTGATGCTAGCTATTACATCACTGCTACGAGCCTCTGTTCATTACTTTTTTGTGTGTTCTTGATCTTCCCAAGTTGCATGACTAATTTGATGCCTCTATTAATTATGGAGCTGCCAACCCCATCAAGCAAAATATTTGTTCTTTTGGGGCTGGCACCTTGAACAAGCATAAAAATAGAGGGAAGCAGATATATTGTCGTGTATGCACACACCCTTCTTTCATTAGTTTAGATGAACCATTGATGATCAAGTCGAACCAGTGCATGCGATTAAAATTAATTTTACCTAAATAGAGGGTGCAGAATAAACTACAACAAGTAGATTTGCAACCACGGGATGCTGATGATATCTTCAAAGAACATTGCAACAGCAGCGAGGCTTCACAGCAACATATGGTAAGCCAGTGTGTTTTAGTCACTGTTCAAGATATCTTCCGATATTCCGATAAATCGGCCAATTTATCGCTTACTGTTGTCTGACCGATAAGATAAATCATCCGATAAATCAGCCGATATGGCGATAAATCGGCCGATATGCCGATAAACTGGCCGATTTACCCCTTATCATGGGTCAACCGATAAGTTCCCGATAAGCAATATCCCCAACATTGGTTTTAGTACATGTGAAATGTAACGAGTGTGGGTTGCTTTCTTAGCTTGTGCCCTCAACCTGTAATCCTACAGAATAACAAATAGTTCAGTTGTCTGCTTTGCTATATTGCTTGATTCGAATGCTTGTTTGTTACTTGTTACGCTATACCTGAGTTGGCCAATATGTCAGCAGTGCCTGCTGTACTATCGTAAAGAAATGCATGCCTAGTTCATTTGAGTCCTTAACTTTTCCTATGAACTTCATCACAAGACTGTCTTTGTAGTTTATATGAGGCCACACTATTAAGTGCTTTCTCAGATTATTTCAACTGCTTAGATGCCTTGGCAACTTAAATATAGCGGTGGTACACTCCCTTTCAACTAGGGATGTCAACTGGGTCTCGTTTAATCCCGATTAAAGTCCACTAGTGGTATTATAGTTCAAAAAAGTTTTTGTTTTTTAAGGCAAATGAACCAGGGAGCTAGCAAAAACTAACTAGATGGGACTGGCGGATGTCGTTTATTTGCCACTTACATCCCTAGTTTCATCTTACCATTTTCATTTCTTTTCGGCTGATGCTGCTTCGAAACATTTAAATATAGCTTGCCATGCTCGACAATAATTCATATGTCGTTTACCATGTAAGCTTACTGCCTAGATCATGCGATAACTATCTCTTACTTATGTCCAGCGGAAACCTTTCAGGATGCCGTTCACACTAGGACACAAGGTACAACCCCAGAATCTATTTGTGGAAGCAGTGCGCCATCCATGTTACCAGATGGTAGAAGTTCAGAGGCTACATCGCTGCAGTAGTCTGAGCACAGATATTATAGTTCTTGAGGCTCTACTAGAGGCAGAAAGAGATGGTGTGGCTGCCATGAATGAGGTAATCTCGATCTTGAAGCTGGAAATTATGCAATTAGCTGCACGCATTATGCAAGCAACCCAAGAATTGGAGGAAGTAAGAATGTTGCATTTGAAGACGGAGGAGGTCCTGCTGCTTCTGCTATTTGAAGCCCAAGGTAATCCCAGTTCTTCTTTAGATAGCAGTTGAAATTGTCATTAGATTATTGTACTTGCAAGTTGTGTCATGTCTCTGAATGGATTATGTTGTAAGATCCCCTATGTTGTCCATGTGTTGTAATGATCCGAATTTTTTAGGCGAGGTAATCCTCATTACTTGTATGATTGACATACGGTGAACTGTTTTTCGTGTGAGCATATTGTATTGGATGAAATAATTGTTTGACTCAAAGTGTATCCAACCTACTGAATTCGAAGATCACGACATTTCTAAATCATAATCATATATAAAGGTGGAATAAATATTTGTTGTGGTTTTGAAGAAATAAATAACAAAACGTAGAATTATCTGTGGATATTCGTAATCGAATAAAAATTGGATTTGGATTTAGTTGCCAGGGCCCAGGGCAAACGTGAATGCTAATTCTCCCAAGTTTTGAATGAAGCAGCTAAACACCCACTATCATTTGTGGGCTGCCAGAAGCAAGTGTTCGCGAGATGGAAATTAATGTCTACCCCTGACACTTGACATCCTTATCGACCAGATTTACATTGTTGTTGATAGGGATAGACTAGTAACTTCAATCAGACGTGACACGACGGCCTCTGAGCCCATTCAGACACGGTGGGCACCAAACATGGGACACAAAACACATTTGATTCAAGCTCGTCCGAAAGACATGTGTCTCTCCCTCCATTTCCCCATTCATCCACGGTGGGCGGCAAAACAAACTCTCCTCATCCGAAATCGATGTAGGCTAATATTTTAAATAGGGGCAGATGTGTAACTTCCCTCAGACGTGACACAACCGCCCTACCTGTCAGCCCCTTTCATACACCGTGGGCGCCAACCGTGGGCGGAAAAACACCCTCTCCTCGCCCGAAATCTTTACCGGAAAATATTTGGGAGATGTGAGATTACGTCATATCCCCAACCGACGTGATGTCTGAAATTTTAAACGGTGGATAAGTTCGTAACTTTCCCACCAGACAAGTGCGTCCCAAAGTTTGAGATCCCCCTCCCCCTCCATTTCCCCATTCATACACCATCGGCGCCACGAGAACCTCCCCACTATGGCCAGCCTCCTCCGTCCGCCACCCCATCCTCCACCTTGCCGGAGCCGCTACTCCTACCCCGTCGTCCACTGCAAGAGATGGATGTCTCTCATCCACGGCGCCGGACCAGGATCCTTTCGTCGCGTCGTCTTGCTTCATCGGCGTCGTCGTCCACTTTGCCGTTGCCGCTCCTACGACCGCCTCGTCCACGGCAACATGATTTATCCCCCAACCCAGTCGTCTGCCATCTAAAGTCTTCTTCCCTGCCACCGACAGCCATCACACCCGCAACACCCTCAATGTATCAGCAGGGGCCTACACGATGTCGCAAGAGAGGTGGTACTCTTCCATATGTGCTTAAGTTATTGATCTCACTCGGAAAATAGATCTTAAGTTGTTTACTGTACTTTTCTTATCCATACCAAATCGTAGTGGCTAGTTGAATGCAAACATTGGTTGCGAAGTAGCTTTGCTCAGTTTGCACCTTCAGATCCGCCATGTCACAGTCACTATACTCGTAAAGCATATGGTTCCCCCCCTTTATATTCACTACCATCATCGTAGGTGCTTCACTGCTTCGTGTCGTGCTAGCACTGCTCCTCAAGACCTCAACCCATCAAGCGAAACAACATGCCACTCATAATTCGAAAGCTTACGTGTTGAAATATGAATCTGATATGATGCTCATATTACTAAAACAAAGACGTTTAATTGGTCACCTAATGTTCCTTTATTCGTTTCGAAAAGCATGTGCGCCACCCACTGGTCCAGCTAGTTCCACTTTCCTGATTTTACTCTTGATGCTTAGGGTTTTCCCCTTTTATCTACTCTACTATGATCTGCATAGGTGCTTTCTGTCATACTAGCATTACTCCACCCTTCAAGCTAAACAACACAAGACTCAAAATTCCAAATCTTAGTTGTTCAAATATAATTGTGATATGATACTGATATTAGTTAACAGACACATTTAATTGGTTAGCTAAAGGTCCCACTTGAGTTTCCAAATGCATCTTGCGGCATATAGAGAGACAGCAGAATTGCATTTCTTTGTCACTTGTTGACTGTACTTTCTTGTCCATACCAAATCTTAGTTGTTATTTCAAAGCAAATATCGGTTGCTAACTACCCTTTGTGCGGTTTGCAGCTTTAGATCCGCCATCCCACTGCCACGGTTAAAACTATACTCATCATGCTTACGGTTTCCCCATTTTATGATGACCATGATCAGCCTACGTGGTTCATGTCGTAATAGCACTGCTCCACCCATCGAGCTAAACAAGCTTAGTTGTACAAATTCAAATATGATATTATGCTGATATTAGTAAAACTGAGAGCTGTTTAATTGGTCTACTAAATGTTCCTACTTTAGTTTCGAAATGCATGTGAGCCACATATGGAGAGACCGGAAGGAATAGTATTTCTCTGTGTGCTCTGGTTCATCATGGGTGGACAACCGACATTGTATAGAAAGACTTGTAATATCTTCAATCTGCTTGCTCTTTTGCGCTTCTTTAAGATGATCCTCTTCTCTTGCGGTCGACTGGTCAGGTTGAGTTATTCTCCCTTAGTATATTTTGAATCTGTCAGGTCAGGTCGACTTGTTCTTCTTTACTATATGTTGAAGTTGTCATCTGCGAAGTATCATCACTTCTGGAGCTCTCATATTTTGAGTAGTAGGCCACATTATATTAATGCACACACCAAATTACAGCATGCATGGCACCTCTTAGAAGAATTGCAGAGATAGCACAAAGGGGTTTACAGGGAGGAAGTATTGGATTAGAATCACTTCTGCATTACAAAGATAATCTCGTTTTTATGTTTTCATGCATGTAAGGTATTTAACATTATAAAAATGAATATGAGAATGGGCGCACGAGAGGAATATTGCGGAACAATCCACTGGCTAACAAACTTGGCATGGTGGAGGATGGCCTATATTATTCACCCATCAAGGTGCATGCTCTAACTTGGCAAGGTTGTATTGGTCGCACATATTTTGCATCTGACCTCTTGCATTACTTCTACTTTGTTACACCATCTGCTTAGTTTAAGCATCATATATGAGTATATGCCATACATATCCATTTTCTGTACCTATTCCATGTGTCGTCATACTATGTTTTTCCAGTCAAATGTTGTTCTTTCGTAATAGATGTCCAAAAGGAAGAGGGTGATTGCAGATCCTCAAGGAGTACAAACTAGGTATTTGGAAAAGGTAGTGATACCTGTTAAATCAGATAGATCAACAGCCACAGAAAACAACCGTAACAGACTTTACCCCTACTCCAGTGGCCAAACCCCTATTAGAACTGCTGACAGCCCAGCGTCAGGTACTGTCTATGATATCAATTCAAAATTTGAACTCCTAAATTTCTACATGTGCCTTACCTTCTCTCTTGTATAAAAACTAATTTCAGATGAATCTCCTTGCTCAAAGGATCATAGGATCTCATGACAATACTGGGCTCTGCATTGCTCTTGTCAGTACCTCTTGCCCTTTGTCAGCATACTTACACTCATTGCTATTTGATTATGTAGCATCACTGTAAATGTTCGCTTCTTTATCCTCCCTTTGCTTGAAATTATAAGATCTATATTTACTCTTAGATAAATGTAGAATTAACACAATGGTTACGAAGTTTTGGATTGCTCATGTAAGTACCTGTTGTCATGTACTCCCTCTGTATCGAATTAATTGTTGGTCAATTGGATGTATTTAGAACTTAATAGTGCTAGATACATCCATTTGAGCGACAACTAATAACGGATGGTGGTGGTATTACTGTACATGCATCGCGAGATAGTTGATTGTCTAGCATTACTCTGCATCTTATCTGCCCTGCCCTCCACTTTCTCCAAATTATCATATCTACATTTACTCTTACCAAAATGTTGAATAAAGCCAATGCCACTGCACACGTTGATGTCTGCATTCCTCTTGTCAGTACCTTTTGCCTTGTAATGTTGTACTTAATTAATTGCTATTTGATTATGCATCATCAGTCTGCACCTGAGCTTCATTATCCTCTATTTCTTCCAATATTATTTGATCTATATTTACTCTTTGCAAAATGTAGATTAATGGCAACGCTTATAAAGAATTTTCTTTGGTGAATTTATTGAATTATATTTCCATCAACATGGAGAAGGGCTTTGTCCAGCCCGTGTTTTCATGTAATGTAAGTTCATCCTTCTCAAGCCTTCAAACTTTGTTCTAGTATAGATTTGGATAGGCATCATTTCCTCCACTGATATTTACATCTGATTGGATGTTTGCAACAACTACCAGTTTTAAATTGTAGTTGTAAAAACATGTTCCTTATGCAGAACAGATCCATTTATTTGCTTATATAATTGTGAAACCTGTTACGTGTCTCCTTGTTTCTCTTTCAGAGTCGTATCTCTTATGCCAGGTAGAACTTTAGGAAAGATAGTGAGCCAAACCATCTTGAGGACAGCGAGATGACCCCAAGGTACTGTCTTGATGAAGACAGTGAGTTGAAGCTACTCACCAGTAGGTGTGAGACAACCTCTGTGTAGTCGCTGCCTCAATCAGTTCGACTTCTTCATTCTCAACTTAAAGCGGAAAGGCTTGCTTCAGCTCATCTCCGACTTGAAGTCAAAGATGTAATGAAGATGTTAGGGGACTGCCTTGCGCACTATGGTGCCATACAGCTAGGGATGAAGCATCTATCGTTGACACAACTGAGGTCTCATCAGCTTGTTCGGCTGCTTGCGGGGCCCGAGCTTGCCAGGTCTAGTGCCTTCTGAAGTGCTCTCAATTTTATATATTCTTTTGTCGGCGCGTTTATATGCATTGGTGGCGACCTTTGGTGCCTAGTGTATGTAATCCGCGGTCATGTTGCGCTTTATTATCACCGGTAGCGAACTTTGATTCCCAGTGGATGTAATATGCCGTAATTTATTTGTTGTATAGTCTAGGTTTATTCTTTGGTCGGTATGCTGTAATTTAGGCCGGAAGGTTCAGTGAATCTCAGTGTTGTCTATCTTCAGGCCGGCCCATTACTCATATGGGACAAAACGTGGGCCTATAATCATCTTGGGCCATTAGCAGGTCTAAACCTATAGTAGTTTCCCGCCTTTAACAGGCCATGGGCTACATATTTACTATAGTGACACTGGGCTCCCTACGGGCCGTAGTAACAATGGGCCTTCTACGGTCCGTAGAAACAATGGGCCTTCTATGGGACGTAGAAACAATGGACCTTCTACGGGCCGTATCATCAATGGGCCTTAGACGGGTCGTATGATCGATTGGCCAAACATGGGCCAAAAACAGACTGCATTATGGCCGTAAATGGGCAAGAGTTGGAGTCGTCCCTTTATGGGCCGACCATAACGGGCCGTCGTTAATAGGCCGTATTTGATGACGCTATGAAAACGGCCCAACGTATTAATGGGCCACAAACGGGCCGACTATAACCATGGGCTGAATTTGGCCCACAAGCAGAAAATGGCAGTAACGGGTCGTAAGTAACCGAATGCTGGAAATGAGCCCAAGAATAAATGGTCCCTGAGAAGGCCGAAAGATAACATGGGCTGCAAACGGCCCAATGGATTAATGGGCCATTAATGGGTATAAAGTGATACACTGTTCAGTACGGGCCAGTTTCACCACGGGCCGTTAATGGGCCAAGAGTTACAAAGGGCCTCATATGGGTCGAAAGACGTCATGGGCCATACATGGGCCGGAACTTAAAATGGGTTGGAATCATATTGGACGGCCTAGATGAAGCTACTGGGCCTAATTCGGATAGGTTGTAACGGGCCCTGGGTTAGCGGGCTGTAAATGGGCTATATGTGAACAGGCCGTTAACAGGCTTTTCGTGGGCTGGCCCGCCACCTTTTGACCAAGTCAAACGGGCTGGCCTTGTCACAGGAATGGGCCTCTGTTTGGCCGTGCCACGTGTCGACGTATCATAGGAGCCTTCGGTCCAATGAGTGGATGACATCTGTCCCAACGGTGAGCCGATACGTGTTTCCTCCAGCCAATGATGATTTTACACGTGGAAAATCCCCATTGGTGGGGGTGTTAGCGGGTTATCGGATCCAAAACCGAACCCGGTAGCTTAACGGCATTCCGTTACGGTGGATGCCACGTGTCAGTCACCCTTGACGAAAGCACTTTTGTGACGCGCGATTTATCATCATGGAAGTGGACACTTTCGTGATGATAATTTTGGTAATATCATGGAACACTTGTACGACAGCACAGGTATGACTATCTTGATTCTGTCATAAAGTTATCATGGATGTACATGCATGACAAAAAACGCGACCTACTGTGACAAACACGTATCATCACGGAAGTGTATTTTTTTGTAGTGTGTACTAGGACCACCGAAAGGTGTCCGGGGGTCCACCGAGTGGGGCCACCTACCCCGGAGGAATTAACGGGCTGAATATGGGAGGGAACCATCCCCTTAGTGGGCTGGTGCACCCCAAGGGCCCAAGGCGCCTAGGGTTGGAAACCCTAGGGGAGTGGGCGCCTCCCACCTGCTTAGGGGACAAGTCACCCCTTCCTGGCCGCCTCCCCCCTCTAGATGGATCTTGGGGCCCCGACCCTCTCCCCTTCCCCCTATAAATAGTGTGGGGGGGAGGGCAGCCGCATCCCTTCCCCAGGCATAGCCCCTCCCTCCTCCTACACCTCCTCCTACTCCGTAGTGCTTGGCGAAGCCATGCCGGAGAACCGCGAGCTCCACCACCATGCCGTCGTGCTGCCGGAGCTCTCCCTCAACTTCTCCTATCCCCTTGCTGGATCAAGAAGTAGGAGACGTCCCTGGGCTGTACATGTGATGAACACGGAGGCGTCGTCCGTTTGGCGCTATATCGGATCTTCCGCGATTTGAATCGCCGCGAGTACGACTCCATCAACCGTGTTCTTGTAATGCTTCCACTTAGCGATCTTCAAGGGTATGAAGGTGCACTCCCTATCTCTCGTTGCTAGCATCTCCTAGATTGATCTTGGTGACACGTAGTAAAATTTTGAATTATTGCTACGTTCCCCAAAAATGATACCGGGGCACCTCCCCCAAGCTTGGCGGAAGCCAAGGGGAGTGCCCATACCCTATACTCAATTCTATTTTGGTGATGAGGAAGAAGGTGGTGGTGCAGTGGTAGTTTCTGGTATAACCATGACTAGATCCTTCAAGCCTTGGATCTCCTGAAGGTCTTGATGAATTAGTTCACCGTTTTTCTTCACTTCAGCCATTATGTGTTTATTTTCCGGGCCCCAAGGGTTTATTCCTACACTATTTTCTCTTGGGCGAGATATGTCCCAATTGGACGGTATGTGCCTACAAGTAGTAATCTCGAACCCATAGTTATGAATCAAATTGCAAAAATTGTTATGATGTAACCTGTGTATAGGCCTCATTGTTGGGGTTTCTTATTACACTTCGAGGCTCTCTTGATTATTTGGCTACCTCATAGCTTGACGAGGATTGGGGTGAGTGGAGATGCCGGCCAAGGTGCCTCTCTCGGAAGCCGGAGAGTGAACCCCAAAAGTATTTTCGTCCTCTTCCTCCATAGCCACCTCTTCAGCTTCCTCTCTTCTTAGATCCTCCTGGAGCGCCCATGCATCTTCTATTGGGGAATGCGGTAATTTCAAAGAAAATTCCTACTCACACGCAAGATCATGGTGATGCATAGCAACGAGAGGGGAGAGTATTGTCTACGTACCCTCGTAGACCGTAAGCGGAAGCGTTATGACAACGCGGTTGATGTAGTCGTACGTCTTCACGATCGACCGATCTAGTACCTAAGATACGGCACCTCCGCGATCTGCACACGTTCGGCTCGGTGACGTCCCGCGAACTCACGATCCAGTAGAGCTTCGAGGGAGAGCTGATGATGGTGATGATGTTACTACCGGAACAGGGCTTCGCCTAAGCACCGCTACAATATTACCGAGGTGGATTATGGTGGAGGGGGGCAACGCACACGGCTAAAGATCAATGATCAACTTGTGTGTCTATGGGTGCCCCCCGTACATAAAGGAGTGGAGGAGGGGAAGGGGCCGGCCTCTCTAGGCGCGCCCCAAGGGAGTCCTACTCCCACCAGGAGTAGGATTCCCCCTCTTCACTTTGTTGGTTTTAGGAGAGAAGGAAGGAGGAGGAAGAAGGAAGGAAAGGGGGGCCTGGCCCCCTTCCCAATTCGGATTGGGCTTGGGGGGGCGCCCCCTCCTTTGTTTCTTTCCCCTCTCTTCCACTAAGGCCCAATAAGGCCCATATACCTCCCGGGGGGTTCCGGTAACCTCCCGGTGCTCCGGTATACTCCCGATTTCACCCGGAAGCATTCCGATGTCCAAACATAGGCTTCCAATATATCGATCTTTACGTCTCGACCATTTCGAGACTCCTCGTCATGTCCATGATCAAATCCGTGACTCTGAACTACCTTTGGTACATCAAAACACATAAACTCATAATACCGATAGTCACCGAACGTTAAGCGTGCGGACCCTACGGGTTCGAGAACTATGTAGACATGACCGAGACATGTCTCCGATCAATAACCAATAGCGGAACCTGGATGCTCATATTGGTTCCTACATATTCTACGAAGATCTTTATCGGTCAAACCGCATAACAATATACGTTGTTCCCTTTGTCATCGGTATGTTACTTGCCCGAGATTCGATTGTCGGTATCTCAATACCTAGTTCAATCTCGTTACCGACAAGTCTCTTTACTCGTTCCGTAATGCTACATCTCGTATAACTAATTAGCTACATTGCTTGCAAGGCTTATAGTGATGTACATTACCGAGAGGGCCCAGAGATACCTCTCCGACAATCGGAGTGACAAATCCTAATCTTGATCCATGCCAACTGAACAAACACCATCGGAGACACCTGTAGAGCACCTTTATAATCACGCAGTTATGTTTTGATGTTTGGTAGCACACAAAGTGTTCCTCCGGTATTCGGGAGTTGCATGATCTCATAGTCATGGGAGCATGTATAGTTATGGAGAAAGCAATAGCAACCAACTAAACGATCATCGTGCTAAGCTAACGGATGGGTCAAGTCAATCACATCATTCTCTAATGATGTGATCCCATTAATCAAATGACAACTCATGTATATGGTTAGGAAACATAACCATCATTGATTCAATGAACTAGTCAAGTAGAGGCAAACTAGTGACACTTTGTTTGTCTATGTATTCACACATGTACTAAGTTTCTGGTTAATACAATTCTAGCATGAATAATAAACATTTATCATGATATAAGGAAATACAAATAACAACTTTATTATTGACTCTAGGGCATATTTCCTTCAGTCTCCCACTTGCACTAGAGTCAATAACCTAGATTACATTATAATGATTCTAACACCCATGGAGTCTTAGTGCTGATCATGTTTTGCTCGTGAGAGAGGCTTAGTCAACGGGTCTGCAACATTTAGATTCGTATGTATCTTGCAAATCTCTATGTCTGCCTCCTTGACTTGACCGCGGATGGAATTGAAGCGTCTCTTGATGTGTTTGGTTCTTTTGTGAAATCTGGATTCGTTTGCCAAGGCAATTTCACCAGTATTGTCACAAAAGATTTTCATTGGACCCGATGCACTAGGTATGACACCTAGATAGGATATGAACTCCTTCATCCAGACTCTTTCCGCTGCTTCCGAAGCAGCTATGTATTCCGCTTCACACGTAGATCCCACCACGACTCTCTGCTTGGAACTACACCAACTGATAGCTCCACCATTTAATAAAAACACGTATCCGGTTTGTGACTTAGAGTCATCCAGATCAGTGTCAAAGCTTGCATCGACGTAACCATTTACGACGAGCTCTTTGTCACCTCCATATATGAGAAACATATCCTTAGTCCTTTTCAGGTATTTCAGGATGTTCTTGACCGCTGTCCAGTGATCCACTCCTGGATTACTTTGGTACCTCCCTGCTAGGCTAACAGCAAGGCACACATCAGGTCTGGTACACAGCGTTGCATACATGATAGAGCATATGGCTGAAGCATAGGGAACATTTTCCATTTTCTCTCTATCTTCTGCAGTTGTCAGGCATTGAGTCTTACTCAACTTCACACCTTGTAACACAGGCAAGAACCCTTTCTTAGCTTGATCCATTTTGAACTTCTTCAAAACTTTATCAAGGTATGTGCTTTGTGAAAGTCCAATTAAGCGTCTTGATCTATCTTTATAGATCTTGATTCCCAATATATAAGCAGCTTCACCGAGGTCTTTCATTGAAAAATTCTTATTCAAGTATCCTTTTATGTTGTCCAGAAATTCTATATCATTTCCAATCAACAATATGTCATCTACATATAATATCAGAAATGCTATGGAGCTCCCACTCACTTTCTTGTAAATACAGGCTTCTCCAAAAGTCTATACAAAACCATATGCTTTGATCACACGATCAAATCATGTATTCCAACTCCGAGAGGCTTGCACTAGTCCATAAATGGATCACTGGAGCTTGCACACTTTGTTAGCACCTTTTGGATCGACAAAACCTTCTGGTTGCACCATATACAACTCTTCTTTAAGGTATCCATTAAGGAATATAGTTTTGACATCCATTTGCCAAATTTCATAATCATAAAATGCGGCAATTGCTAACATGATTCGGACGGCCTTTAGCATCGCTACGGGTGAGAAGGTCTCATCGTAGTCAACTCCTTGAACTTGTCAAAAAACTTTTGCAACAAGTCGAGCTTTGTAGACAGTAACATTACCGTCAGCATTCGTCTTCTTCTTGAAGATCCATTTGTTCTCTATGGCCTGCCGATCATCGGGCTAGTCAACCAAAGTCCACACTTTGTTCTCATACATGGATCCCATCTCAGATTTCATGGCCTCAAGCCATTTTGCGGAATCTGGGCTCATCATCGCTTCCTCGTAGTTCATAGATTCGTCATGGTCAAGTAACATGACCTCCGGAACATGATTACCGTACCACTCTGGTGCGGATCTTACTCTGGTTAACCTACGAGGTTCGGTAGTAACTTGATCAGAAGTTTCATGATCATCATCATTAGCTTCCTCACTTATAGGTGTAGGAATCATTGGAACTGATTTCAGTGATGAACTACTTTCCAATAAGGGAGAAGGTACAATTACCTCGTCAAGTTCTACTTTCCTCGCACTCACTTCTTTCGAGAGAAACTCCTTCTCTAGAAAAGATCCATTCTTAGCAACGAATATCTTGCCTTCGGATCTGTGATAGAAGGTGTACCCAACAGTCTCCTCTGGGTATCCTATGAAGACACATTTCTCCGATTTGAGTTCGAGCTTATCAGGTTGAAGCTTTTTCACATAAGCATCACAGCCCCAAACTTTAAGAAACGACAACTTGGGTTTCTTGCCAAACCACAGTTCATAAGGTGTCATCTCGACGGATTTAGATGGTGCCCTATTTAACGTGAATGCAGCTGTCTCTAAAGCGTAACCCCAAAATGATAGCGGTAAATCAGTGAGAGACATCATAGATCGCACCATATCTAATAAAGTGCGGTTACGACGTTCGGACACACCATTACGCTGTGGTGTTCCAGGAGGCGTGAGTTGCGAAAATATTCTGCATTGTTTCAAATGAAGTCCAAACTCATAACTCAAATATTCACCTCCACGATCAGATCATAGAAACTTGATTTTCTTATTACGATGATTTTCCACTTCACTCTGAAATTCTTCGAACTTTTCAAATGTTCAGACTTATGTTTCATCAAGTAGATACACCCATATCTGCTCAAATCATCTGCGAAGGTGAGAAAATAACGATATCCGCCGCGAGCTTAAATGTTCATTGGACCACATACATCAGTATGTATGATTTCCAATAACTCTGTTGCTCACTCCATTGCTCCGGAGAACGGAGTTTTAGTCATCTTGCCCATGAGGCATGATTCACAAGTATCAAGTGATTCCAGAAGTCCATCAGAATGGAGTTTCTTCATGTGCTTTACACCAATATTACCTAAACGGCAGTGCCACAAATAAGTTGCACTATCATTATCAACTCTGGATCTTTTGGCTTCAATACTATGAACATGTGTATCACTACTATCAAGAATTAGTAAAAATTGACCACTCATCAAGGGTGCATGACCATAAAAGATATTACTCATGTAAATAGAACAACCATTATTCTCTGATTTAAATGAATAACCGTCTCGCATTAAACAAGATCCAGATACAATGCTCATGCTCAACGCTGGCACCAAATAACAATTATTCAGGTCTAAAAATAGTCCCGAAGGTAGAAGTAGAGGTAGCGTGCCAACGACGATCACATCGACTTTGGAACCATTTCCCACGCTCATTGTCACCTCGTCCTTAGCCAATCTTCGCTTAATCCGTAGCCCTTGTTTCGAGTTGCAAATGTTAGCAACTGAACCAGTATCAAATACCCAGGCACTACTGCGAGCATTAGTAAGGTACACATCAATAACATGTATATCAAATATACCTTTCACTTTGCCATCCTTCTCCGCCAAATACTTGGGGCAGTTCCGCTTCCAGTGATCAGTTCCTTTGTAGTAGAAGCACTCAGTCTCAGGCTTAGGTCCAGACTTGGGTTTCTTCACTTGAGCAGCAACTGGCTTGCTGTTCTTCCTGAAGTTCCCCTTCTTCCCTTTGCCCTTTTTTCTTGAAACTGGTGGTCTTGTTGATCATCAACACTTGATGCTCCTTCTTGATTTCTACCTCCGCAGCCTTTAGCATTGCGAATAGCTCAGGAATCATCTTATCCATCCCTTGCATATTATAGTTCATCACGAAGCTCTTGTAGCTTGGTGGCAGTGATTGAAGAAATCTATCAATGACACTATCATTAGGAAAATTAACTCCCAGTTGAGTCAAGTGGTTGTGGTACCCAGACATTCTGAGTATATGTTCACTGACAGAACTATTCTCCTCCATCTTGCAGCTATAGAACTGATTGGAGACTTCATATCTCTCAATCCGGGCATTTGCTTGAAATATTAACTTCAACTCCTGGAACATCTCATATGCTCCATGACATTCAAAACGTCGTTGAAGTCCCAGTTCTAAGCCGTAAAGCATGGCACACTGAACTATCGAGTAGTCACCAGCTTTGCTCTGCCAGGTGTTCACAACATCTGGCGTTGCTCCTACAGTGGGTTTGTCACCTAGCGGTGCTTTCAGGATGTAATTCTTCTGTTCATCAATGTGGATAATCCTCAAGTTATGGACCCAGTCCGTGTAGTTGCTACCATCATCTTTCAACTTAGCTTTCTCTAGGAACGCATTAAAATTCAACGGAACAACAACACGGGCCATCTATCTACAACAAAATAGACATGGAAAATACTATCAGGTACTAAGTTCATGATAAATTAAAGTTCAATTAATCAAATTACTTAAGAACTCCCACTTAGATAGACATCTCTCTAATCATCTAAGTGATCACGTGATCCATATCAACTAAACCATGTCCGATCATCACGTGAGATGGAGTAGTTTTCAATGGTGAACATCACAATGTTGATCATATCTACTATATGATTCACGCTCGACCTTTCAGTATCCAGTGTTCCGAGGCCATATCTACATATGCTAGGCTCGTCAAGTTTAACCTGAGTATTCCGCGTGTGCAAAACTGGCTTGCACCCGTTGTATGTGAACGTAGAGCTTATCACACCCGATCATCACGTGGTGTCTCGGCACGACGAATTGTAGCAACGGTGCATACTCAGGGAGAACACTTATACCATGAAATTTAGTGAGAGATCATCTTATAATGCTACCGTTGAACTAAGCAAAATAAGATGCATAAAGGATAAACATCACATGCAATCAATATAAGTGATATGATATGACCATCATCATCTTGTGCCTTTGATCTCCATCTCCAAAGCATCGTCATGATCACCATCGTCACCGGCTTGACACCTTGATCTCCATCGAAGCATCGGTGTCGTCTCGCCAACTATTGCTTCTACGACTATCGCTGCCGCTTAGTGATAAAGTAAAGCAATTACATGGCGATTGCATTTCATACAATAAAGCGACAACCATATGGCTCCTGCCAGTTGCCGATAACTGTGTTACAAAACATGATCATCTCATACAATAAAATTTAGCATCATGTCTTGACCATATCACATCACAACATGCCCTGCAAAAACAAGTTAGACGTCCTCTACTTTGTTGTTGCAAGTTTTACGTGGCTGCTACGGGATGAGCAAGAACCGTTCTTACCTATGCATCAAAAACCACAACGCGGTATAGTGATTTATTTTTGATCTTCAGAAAGAACCATGTTCATTGAATCCGATTCAACTAAAGCTGGAGAAACAGACACCCACTAGCCACCTGTGTGTGAAGCACGTCGGTAGAACCAGTCTCGCGTAAGCGTACGCGTAATGTCGGTCTGGGCCGCTTCATCCAACAATGCCGCTGAATCAAGAATCAACTAGTGACGACAAGCAATATGCATATACCCACGCCCACAACTCCTTTGTGTTCTACTCGTGCATATAACATCTACGCATAAACCTGGCTCTGATACCACTGTTGGGGAACGCAGTAATTTCAAAAAATTTATTACGCACATGCAAGATCATGTTGATGCATAGCAACAAGAGGGGAGAGTATCGTCTACGTACCCTCGTAGACCGTAAGCGGAAGCGTTATGACAACGTGGTTGATGTAGTCGTACGTCTTCACGATCAACCGATCTAGTACCGCACCTCTGCGATCTGCACACGTTCGGCTTGATGACATCCCGCGAACTCACGATCCAGTAGAGCTTCGAGGGAGAGCTTCGTCAGCACGACGACGTGATGACAGTGATGATGTTACTACTAGAACAGGGCTTCACCTAAGCACTGCTACGATATTACCGAGGTGGATTATGGTGGAGGGGGGCGCCGCACATGGCTAAAGTTCAATGATCAACTTGCATGTCTATGGGGTGCCCCCCCCCCGTATATAAAGGAGTGGAGGAGGGGAGGGGGGCGGCCTCTCTAGGAGCGCCCCAAGGGAGTCCTACTCCCACCGGGAGTAGGATTCCCCCTCTTCCCTTTGTTTTTTTGAGACAACCTCGCGAAACTTTATTAACCCATCATAATGTTTACAGGGACGAAGGGAAGATCTCCTGGATGGCCTAACCAAACATGGTGGCCCAATCCAAGAGTAAGAGAATGTTTCTCTTGGTTGTGAGCTTCAAAGTTTGAGCTCCTAAATTCATGAACTATAACACAAGAAATATAAGAGGACAATCTATCTAACACCTCCTTCAAAACCGCTCCATAAGAAGCGCGGCTGTCACATTTTATGTCATCGACTACCACCTTGCAATCCGAGGCAATATGAGCGCGTAGAATATAAAGATCATCAGCAAGTGCCAGAGCTTCCCTTAGAGTCAACGCTTCAAGTGTAGGGGGGTCTGTGATGTGATTGAATGCCATCGCCGATGCTCCCAGAAAGAGACCATTCTGGTCCCTACAAATTGCTGTTGCTATCCCGTGCCTCCCCCTTCTCGATGCTGCTCCATCAACATTAATTTTTGCACTTCCCCATACTAGTTGCTGCCAAGACAAAGATCGGACCGGTCGCTGTCCACTCTGGTTTTGGCTTCTCCTGTTTATAAAATCCAACTCTGAAATATAGCTCCATATGAATGCATCAGTTGCATGCGGAGACTTGAATATATCCTCGTGAGTAGCCTTTCTTCTGGATCCCCATATTGCCCAAGTCGTCACCACCACCTGGATGAAATCTTTCCCGTCCAGGTTCTCATGCAAAGCAAACATCCAATATTTTGGCACTCTCCTACTGGTGTTCAATGAGCTTCTCGACCAAATCCTCGGGTGCCAAGGCACAAACACTCCTTGACAGCGAGCAGGTTAGGAGGGCATGCCTCCATGTATCCCTCGCTCCACACAGCGGACAAGAGTCCATATCAGCCATATGACGATGATGCAATACCTCACCACTGGGCATAGAATGTCTGGCGAGATGCCGAAGAAACATGCGAAGTTTGGAAGGAACCTGGATGTGCCACAAAGCGCTCTATACCTTATCCTCCTGCCCTGTGGACGAGCCCTTGCTGCCATGCCACCAGCTCTCCCTGCTCGTCCTTGTTCTCAAGATCATCTGACAAGCCAAGCGAACAGTAAATACCCCTCTGCTTTCTTCATACCACGCCCAGAAGTCCGGCAACCTCCTAGTGCAAACTGGTATCTTTAGGATCTCTTTTGCATTAAAAGGAGTAAACACAGAGCGGATCAGGCCCTCCTTCCACTGCGCCGAAGTGTTGTCTAGCAATTCTGCCACCTTTTCTGGCGGGTTAGGAACAAAGGACACTAATGGCCTCTTGAAACTATCCCATGGAATCCAGTTATTCCTCCATATGTATGTGGTCTCCCCATCACCAATCCTTCGGACTAGGCCTTGAGCTAATATATCTCTCCCATCTAAAATTGCTCGCCAAATCTGCGATGGACGTGATCCCAACTCTGCCTCCAAAAGATTGCATTGTGGGAAATAGACCGCCTTTAGTATTTGAGCACTTAATGAGGAATCTTCCGTCAAGACTCTCCACGCTTGCCGGGCAAGTAGCACTAGGTTAAAGATTTCCATATCATGGAAACCTTGGCCTCCCAGATGCTTCGGTTGGATCACAGTGTCCCAAGCAACCCAACTAGGTTTTCTCTTTCCTTCCTTACTACCCCACCAAAACTATCGGATAATTGATGTTATACTTTCACATAAACCCCGTGGCAAGCGAAAACAAGACAGAGAATATACAGGTATGACCTGAGCGACTGATTTGATCAAGGCCTCTTTCCCTACTGCAGAAAGTAACTTCTCCATCCATCCTTTGATCTTCTCCCACACCCGATCTCGGAGATATTTAAAAGTACCGTTCTTGGACTGGCCAACATCTGTTGGCATGCCAAGATAACGCTCATTTAAGGACTCATTCCGGACATGTAATGTGTTTTTGATCTCTGTCCTCAAAGAAAGCGGGCAACCTGGGCTGAAGAAGATTGATGATTTATCATTATTTATACGCTGTCCTGAAGCATTGCAATAAATCTCCAATAGGTTTGACACTGCAACCGACCCCTCTACACTAGCCTTAAAAAGCAGCAGGCTGTCATCTAAAAATAAAAGGTGATTTATGGATGGAGCTATTGGGGCCACCTTAATACCTGCAAGTGATGACTGTGAACTGGATTTCAAGAGGCATGGAAGGCCCTCTGCTGCAATCAAGAATAAGTAGGGGGAGATTGGGTCTCCCTGTTGGATCCCTCTGGTTGGTCTGAAAGACTTGAGCTTCTCACCATTTAAAAGAACACAAAAGGGTACTGAAGAAACCATAACCATTACTGTGTTAATCCACTGCCGAGAAAAGCCCAAAATTGCCCATAATGGCCTTCAGATATGTCCACTCCAGTCTATCGTATGCCTTCATCTTGTCCAGCTTGAGAGCACAATAGGTGTTAGTCTTGGATTTGGACTTCTTCATGAAATGTAGGCACTCATATGCACATATGATATTATCAGTGCTTAATCTTCCCGGCACAAAAGCAGACTGATTCTCAGAGATTATGTCAGGCAAAACAACTTTCAGTCTGTTGGCTACCACTTTGGATGCAATCTTGTAGATTATGTTACACAGACTGATGGGTCGGAACTGAGAGAGTAAGGTGGGGTTTAGAACCTTTGGGATCGGAACCAAGACTATGTCATTAATACTTTCCGGGCTTTTCTCTCCTCGGACTATGCTCAACACCACCCTCGTTACATTTTCACCACAAATGTCCTAATGATGCTGATAAAAGTGCGCCGGGTAACCATCCGAGCCCGGAGCTTTGGTGGGGAACATCTGAAACAGGGCTGTTTTCACCTCCTCCTTTGTATATCCAGCATTTAACATTGCATTCATCTCCTCTGAAACTTTCCGTGGCACGTGATCAAGTACTTCATCTATGCCCTGCACCCCTTCGGTTGTATAGAGCGTTTGATAGAAATCATTTGCCAAGCTTTTCATCTCATCCGGGTCTACAACTATAGCACCCAGGAAATTTGGTAGAGATTTGATCAAGTTCTTCTTTCGTCTCAGACTCGCTCTCAAATGAAAGAACTTTGTGTTTTTATCTCCTGCGGTCAACCAGTCGATCCGAGCCCTCTTCCCTTTGTTGGTTTTAGGAGAGAAGGAATGCGGAGGAGGAAGGAAGGAAAGGGGGGGGGTCAGCCCCCTTCCCAATTCAGATTGGGCTTGGGGGGGCGCCCCCTCCTTTGCTTCTTTCCCCTCTCTTCCACTAAGGCCCAATAAGGCCCATATACCTCCCGGGGGGTTCCGGTAACCTCCCGGTGCTCCGGTATACTCCCGATTTCACCCGGAAGCATTCCGATCTCCAAACATAGGCTTCCAATATATTGATCTTCACATCTCGACCATTTCGAGATTCCTCGTCATGTCTGTGATCAAATTTGGGACTCCGAAGTACCTTCGGTACATCAAAATACATAAACTCATAATACCGATCGTCACCGAACGTTAAGCGTGCTGACCCTACAGGTTCAAGAAATATGTAGACATGACCGAGACATGTCTCCGGTCAATAACCAATAGCAGAACTTGGATGCTCATATTGGTTCCTACATATTCTATGAAGGTCTTTATCGGTCAAACCGCATAACGGTATATGTTGTTCCCTTTGTCATCGGTATGTTACTTCCTCGAGATTCGATCGTCGGTATCTCAATACCTAGTTCAATCTCGTTACCGCCAAGTCTCTTTACTCGTTCCGTAATGCTACATCCCATAACTAACTCATTAGCTACATTGCTTGCAAGGCTTATAGTGATGTACATTACCGATAGGGCCCAAAGATACCTCTCCGACAATCGGAGTGACAAATCCTAATCTTGATCCATGCCAACTCAACAAAAACCATAGGAGACACCCGTAGAGCACCTTTATAATCACTCAGTTATGTTGTGACATTTGGTTGCACACAAAGTGTTTCTCCGGTATTCGGGAGTTGCATGATCTCATAGTCATAGGAACATGTATAGTTATGGAGAAAGCAATAGCAACAAACTAAACGATCATCGTGCTAAGCTAACAGATGGGTCAAGTCAATCACATCCTCTAATGATGTGATCCCGTTAATAAAATGACAACTCATGTCTATGGTTAGGAAACATAATCATCATTGGTTCAACGAACTAGTCAAGTAGAGGCAAACTAGTGACACGCTGTTTGTCTATGTATTCACACATGTACTAAGTTTCCGGTTAATACAATTCTAGCATGAATAATAAACATTTATCATGATATAAGGAAATATAAATAACAACTTTATTATTGCCTCGAGGGCATATTTCCTTCATCTTCATCTCCATTGTTGGAGGGTCAGGAAGACATGATGCTAGCCTTGGTGAATCTGACAGGAAACAACAAGAAAAGAGAATAGATGATTTCTTTGTGATATAGTGATCAACAGGTTCAGGGAGTATATAAAGATTTTCTTATCTTGGGGAGCAAGCAAACTGTAGAAAAACGGAGTCCGAAAGGTGTCCCACGTGGGCACAACCCACATGGGTGCGCCAGGCAAGCCTGGCGCGCCCTGGTGTCTTGTGCCCACCAGGGTACAATTCATGGAAGTTTCTTATTTTCCTAAATATTCCAAAACTGACAAAAAATATTTTTGCAGATTTTTCGGAGTTCATTTACTTACCGTATCACATACCTCCTTATTTTCATGATTCTGGAGTGTTCCAGAAGGACTCTTTTATGTGTTCTTTCGGTGTCAAAGTTTGGATAATATTACTTTCAACATTAATGGGCGTACCTGCGATATAATGTTTTAGTCATTGCCCGTTAACAACCATCGGGTTAGTACCTTCGGCATTATTTATTTTGATGGCTCCAGACCGATAAACCTCCTTGATTATATAGGGTCCTTCCCATTTTTGAGAGGAGTTTTCCTGCAAAGAATCTGAAACGGGAGTTGTACAAAAGAACATATTCTCAGACTTTAAACTCGGGTTTTTGGATTCTTTTATCATGCCATCTTTTAACTTTTTCTTTAAACAACTTAGCTTTTTCATAAGCTTGGGTTCTCCATTCATCTAAAGAGCTAATATCAAATAACCTCTTTTCACCAGCAAGTTTGAAATCATAATTGATTTCTTTGATGGCCTAATATGCTTTATGTTCTAACTCAAGAGGTAAATGACAAGCTTTTCCATAAACCGTTTTATAAGGAGACATACCCATAGGATTTTTATATGCTGTTCTATAAGCCCAAAGTGCATCATCTAATTTCTTAGACCAATTCTTCCTGGACCTATTGACAGTCTTTTGCAAAATTAATTTTATTTCTCTACTGCTAAGTTCAAGTTGACCACTATACTGAGGATGATAAGGTGATGCAGGTCTATGGTTAACATCATACTTGGGAAACATTTTACGGAAAGCACCACGAATAAAGTGTGAACCACCATCAGTCATTAAATATCTAGGGACTCCAAACCTTGGGAAAATAACTTCCTTAAGCATTTTAATAGAGGTGTTGTGATCAGCACTACTGGTTGGAATAGCTTCTACCCATTTATTAACATAATCAACATCAACCAAAATATGGGTATACCCATTAGAGGAAGGAAAAGGTCCCATGTAATCAAATCCCCAAACATCAAATTGTTCAACAACAAGTGAATAGTTCATAGGCATTTCTTGACACTTACTGATATTACCTATTCTTTGACATTCATCACAAGATAAGATGAACTTATGGGCATCCTTGCAGAGAGTAGGATTTGTCCCTGTTCATGCTCAGGTACGCAACGTCTAATAATACCATCTACTTCTTCTTTATAAAGATGTGGGTCATCCAAAAGTAATGTCGTAAATCATAGAAGAATTTTTTATTTTGTTGGTATGTTAAGCTAGGTGGTAAATATTTAGCAACAATGTAATTAGCATAGTCAGCATACTGATACGTCTCCAACGTATCTCTAATTTATGAAGTATTCATGCTGCTATTTTATAATTCTTGGATGTTTTAAAATCATTTTATAGCAACTTTATATCACTTTTTGGGACTAACCTATTGACCTAGTGCCCAGAGCCAGTTGCTGTTTTTTGCTTGTTTTTTACATTGCAGAAAATCAATATCAAACAGAGTCCAAACACCGCAAAACTTTTTGTGGACCAGAAGACTCCCGATAGGCCAGAGCAGCACCTAGGGGTGCCCCGAGGGGGGCACAACCCACCAGGGCGCGCCAGGGCCCCCTGGTGCACCCAGGTGGGTTGTGCCCACCTCGGTGGCCCACTACTGCAGGATGTTGCTAACGCGACACTACGATCAGAGACCCTTTGACGAAACTGTGTGCGATGCCATAATCGCAAACAGTGGTGTAAAAAACCCGTCAAAAAAGGTGAAAAATGTTTGCGATGGCGGGGCTATCAAACACGGTTCAGATTTTAGTTGCATGTGCGATTCAGGGCATACGGTTCAGTCCAGTTAACTGTTTGCAATGAGGAGGAACAAAAGAAACGGGTAGCCAGATGAAGGTGTGTGCGATATACAACATATGGTTCACTCGGATGAACTTTTGGTGATTAGGCATAACAAAAGAAACGGTCAACCAGATTCAAGGTGTGTGCGATATACAGCATGCGGTCCACACTGATGAACTGTTTGTGTTGAGACAAGAGAACAGAAACGGTTCAATATAACAAGATGTGTGTGATACGTGGCAAACAGGTCTGTAATCAGAAATGTATGCGAAGACCAATAATAACACAGACGGTTGCTGCTAATAAGACGTGTGTGTTGTGCGATGGGATTGCATACAGAACAACAACATTGCATACACACTTATAAGGACATGGTTGCATAACCAAATTAAACATCCACTTACATAGGTGGCTACTACAACCATGGCATTTGCACACACCAAAGTAAACTATTACATGCATAATTACATAGGTGGCTACTACACACATGACATTTCCACACACCAATAAAGTAAACTATATATTACATGCATTATTAACTAGCATAAACGATCATTTGATCATCATTTACTTCTTGTGATGCTTGCTCTGCTTGTGGCTCCATCCGGGCTCGTCGATTTGGGTAATGAGGCACTTCCTCATGTCAACGATCCGCATGTGCATCTCGTAGCATGTGTACATGCTCTTGGACGCGAACCTGAGGTGAGGTTCATCCAGTTGCCGCATTGAGGCCTTGTGCCAGGATACAGGACTTGTTCTTTGGGCATCCTGCTTCATCTTTTCGTGGTAGGGGTCGATGATGGCCGAGGTGAGTTCGACCAGGGAGTCCTGCTTCGTGCTTCCCCAGACTCTGTAGTGGTCATGGATTTCGACAAGGTTCTTGCAGGCCAAGCCCGTAACACTGAGCGATTTTACATCGTCTTTGGTTTCCACCGTGGCGAACTTGTAGTCGGTGCTATTGACAAACCTGTTGAAACGGTCGCAAGGCTCTGTGGCCATGCAGTAGTGGTAGATGAGGACATGATGGCGCATGCATAACTGGGCGACGACAACCTTCTGATCTATGCCGAGATGACCGGCGGTGTACTGGAGGTCGATGCCAACCACCTTGTACTTTTCTCGAGCAAGCAACTGCTCAATGTTGTTGATGTAGTCATCCACCACGGCCGGGTCGATGGTGTACACCACCGAGAGATCCGTCTCCCTCGCGTGGGTCTCCACTCTATGCTCGCCGAACTCCATTGGAGCGCCGCTAGACATCCCTTCTCTAGGTGTCGTCGTGGGTGTGCTTGTTGTGTTGTGGGGCGTGATTGAAAGGTTGAAGAGACTAAGGTTACAATGGCCACGTGAATTAAAGGGGAAGCCGGATGGCCAGGAATATCGGTTGGCCCTGATGGCAGCTCTAACTTGCAGTGCGTAACTCCATCGTGCCTCACGTAACTGCATCGCGTGGCAACGCGCGCGGCACAACCGCATGCATATGGCGCCCCCGATGTGATCGTGCACACGCCCAACTGCTGGCAAAGCGCGCGCGGAGGGACGCGAGCAGTGCAGTCACCTCAACGGCGAGCAATATAGCAGTTGAACGCGCAAGGAAAAGAGCAGAGCGCGCCAACGGACGCGAGCAGAGCGTGCTGCGGTGCCTAACGGCGAGCACAACGCGCTCCGGCGCCTAACGGCGGGATAGACCTTCATTCAAGCCAATCAACATGTGTTCAAAAAATAAAAATTATAAAAAAGTAATGAGATAGACACTGACAGCACAACTTATAAATTGACGGGTAGAGTACTAGTTACAGTGATGCATATATTCAGGCAAGAAGAAAGATCCATCCGTCAGCGTACGACTTGCTCCTCCTCAACTCAGTGCGTCGGACCACCGACCGGCGGCTAAGGAGCGGCGGCTTTTGTGGCGAGGTCAAGGTGCTTCTCAACAATGGCATCCAAGGATTCCAGACGGTTGAAGAAGGCCAACGTCGTAGCATCCTCACTAGCCTTGTAGATACCTATGTAAATGATTCGCTCCTACACATGGATGTGTAGGTCGATGGTTTCTTGCAGGGCGAGGCGCTTCGCGGCGAGCGCGACCTCCAGGTGGACATTCTTCGTGGCGCCGGTGGGCAGTCGCAGGGCCACCAGTGCTTGAAAGAGGTTCCAACCATGAAGGCCGATTAGGGTGGCAGGCAATGAGGAGCCCGGGCGCGCGGGCTGGAGGAGTACGGCAATGTCGTCCACGAGCTTCTTGACGATGGTGAACCTGTTGGTGGTGCGAACGATCATCTGGTCGTACTGAGAGTCGTAGCTGGCGTCGACGGCGGCCATCCACCAGTCGGTCGCCAACACCGTGTGGAGACGATCCACAGTTGCATGCTGCAGGCCGGCGTCATGGACCATCTGGCACAGTCGTTGGCCGCTCGCGCGCATCGCCGCCATGAGTCTGGAGTGAGCACTTTTGCGCTAATTAGTGTAGGTGCTTAGGCAAATGCTTAGGTGCGTACGATGTGGTAGATGCATTGTAATGGAGGGGCGCCTTCATATGAGTGCAAACTGTGTTGCATTCACATCATGCTGCCTCTTTTCCCAGTCGTCCTCCCATTACTTCCCTCATGCATTCGCACGATGCTAATTGAAGGAGGATACATCATTGGCCGTTCAACATTTCGGGAACTGCCACCCTCTCCCTTGTCTGCACTAAAGCCGAATCGGGAACTGCGCCGCCCACTGTAAAATCGAATAGTACTGCACCGCCCGCTGCACGCCCGGCTGAACACGCCTTCTCGCCTCCATCTATGCTTAATTACTGAATTTTAGTTGCAAAAATTAGACTGCTAGTGATTTCTAGCTTCATATTTTGACAAATCACAGTGTTACAAGGTTGGCAAATGGCAACGTTACTAGATCAACAAATGTCAATCTTTCTAGTTTGACAAATGGCAACATACCAAATATGACAGATGCAAATTGCACCAAATTGTTTGTAAGTGGTTCACACGGGTCATCCAAAAGAACCGTTTGTGTTCAAGAGATGCACAAATCCTGCTCTCACTTTGCATACGGGTGTTCTATCTAAAACATTAACGATCAAGAGCCATTAAAACCTATAGCCATTAAAACCAAGACACGTGACGTCACGTGAATGGTTAACCGAACGCACACGGTTTGAATTATACAAACGTTTCAGATATTAAAGTGGCAGCTATTTTTTCAAAATGCCTTTGTTGGTTGTCATTATTCGAGTGTGCCTTCTCTCAAAATGGACACGAAAAATACCACAGCATGTCGGGCACCCTTCCATGATAGCATGACAAGTTTCTTGAATTTTAGACGAGTATTAGATTTACTAGAATAAAAAAAACCATGCATCTCAATGTTTTGCCGGCAATCAATGGTGCCCTGGTGTTTGAAATTCATTCTCATTTCTTGCATGGGACCTAAGCATGCACCTAAGGAGACAAATTTGATTTTTCAACCAATTTATATGCACTGGAGCATGCACATGTAGTTCAAATTTGAATTATGCACATAAATGCATTGAAAACTCAGTTAGTGCATAAAAATGTCCAAACGAACCCCAAAAAATCACAAAAATTCACACAACACTCCTGTTGTTCTATGTTGACACGGTAAAAAAAATTGAAAGCGATAAGAGGCAATGGATATCGTTTCGTCCCCAAAGGTGGGGCGTTCCCTACCGAAAACAATCATGCTTGTTGTGAGAAGCTCCGGTTTCTGAGAAGCATAGACCCAAACCTGCCCCAAACGGGACAAAATTTGTACCACAACATGTTGATGCCGATCCATGATAGCATGCCAAGTTTCATGAATTTCAGACGAGTTTTGGTTTTACTAGAATTTAAAAACCAGGCATCTCAATGTTTTGCCGGCAATCAACGGTGCCCTGTTGTTTGAAATTCATCCCCATTTCTTGCATGGGACCTAAGCATGCACCCAAGGAGACAGATTTGATTTTTCAACCAATTTATATGCACTGGAGCATGCGCATGTAGTTCAAATTTGAATTATGCACATAAGTGCATTGAAAACATAGGTAATGCATAAAAATGTCCAAAGGAACCCCGAAAAATCAGAAAAATTCACACAACACTCCTGTTGTTCTATGTTGACACGAGAAAAAAAATAGCAATAAGAGGCAATGGATATCGTTTTGTCCCCAAAGGTGGGACGTTCCCTACCGAAAACCATCATGCTTGTTGTGAGAAGCTTCGGTTTGTAAGAAGCATATACCCAAACCCGCCCCAAATGGGACAAAATTTTTACCACAACATGTTGATGTCGCTCCATGATAGCATGCCAAGTTTCATGAATTTCAGATGAGTTTTGGATTTACTAGAATTTAAAAACCAGGCATCTCAATGTTTTGCCAGCAATCAACGGTGCCGTGGTGTTTGAAATTCATTCCTATTTCTTGCACGGGACCTAAGCATGCACCCAAGGACACCGATATGATTTTTAGACCAGTTTATATGCACTGGAGCATGCGCATGTAGTTCAAATTTGAATTATGCACATAAATGCATTGAAAACTCACCTAATGCATAAAAATGTCCAAACGAACCCTGAAAAATCACAAAAATTCACACAACACTCCTGTTGTTCTATGTCGGCACGAGAAAAAAATTGAAAGCAATAAGAGGCAATGGATATCGTTTCGTCCCCAAAGGTGGGACATTCCCTATCGGAAACCATCATGCTTGTTGTGAGAAGCTCCGGTTTGTGAGAAGCATATACCCAAACCTGCCCCAAATGGGACAAAAAATTTACCACGGCATGTTGATGCCGCTCCATAATAGCATGCCAAGTTTCATGAATTTCAGACGAGTTTTGGATTTACTAGAATTTGAAAACTAGGCATCTCAATGTTTTGCCGGCAATCAACGGTGCCATGGTGTTTGAAATTCATTCCCATTTCTTGCATGGGACCTAAGCATGCACCCAAGGACAAAGATTTGATTTTTCAAAGAATTTATATGCACTAGAGCATGTGCATGTAGTTCAAATTTGAATTATGCACGCATTGAAAACTCACTTAATGCATAAAAATGTCCAAACGAACCCCGAATAATTCCAATTATTTTATGATCACTGCAGATAAAAGGTCTAGCAATTCAAACACCATCCATGGCCGCTGTGACCCCATTATGTAATTCAAATCAAGACAAAAAATCAAGTAGATCCCACACAATTTATTATAACCGACCGTGTGAGATGCAGAACAAAATATCTTTGGACCGTGTCTGAATAAGGGACTGTGTCTGATGACACTTTGCGCACCAGTTTTTTGGCTGAAGCAATTCCAAATTTTTGGCTTCCACGGAAATATCTACCTCCCCGCCCCCTCCCCCTTACCAAAAGCCACATTTCCCCTCTTTCCGCCTTCCTTTCCAAGTTGAAACCTTCACTCCTTGCTTGCAGCGTCGCCGCCTCCTCGCCGGTGATCCTCCTTCACGCTGCTCGGCCTCGCCTATCCAGGCAGGTAATCCACACCCGACCCCCATCCTCCTCCACCTTCCACATCCCACATGCCCCGACCGCCGGCGCAAGCACGACACCTTCCACCCAAATCACCGACCCATCCACCAAATAAGCGCCGGCCTAAGCCATGGTGCACGCGGTATAGCCAGGACCTCAAGGAGCATTTGGCAGTGTAGAAGGAAATCGCGGCCGCACGCCCGGATGAAGTCGCGATGGGTGCCATTCGTGCCGACCCCTAGATCTTGGAGGAGCACCTCGCCGTCGAGGCCACCGTTGATGCCTCCCGTGCCGATGTTGGGACGCGGTTGGCTACTTTAAATGACAGTTCGTGGTGTTTTCTCGTGGCCACCGTCGATGCCTTCGACGAAGACTACGAGGTGTTTTCTCAGCGTGTACATGCTTACCTCATCTCGAGAGCCAGCAGGTTGGTGCCCGGAGCGGCTCAGGAAACTCACCAGTACAACGAGGGCACCCACGATGCGGAGGCCTCACTGTCGGTGTCAAAACTGGCGGATCTCGGGTAGGGGACCCCGAACTATGCGTCTAAGGTCGATGGTAACAGGAGACAGGGGACACGATGTTTACCCAGGTTCGGGCCCTCTCTATGGAGGTAATACCCTATGTCCTGCTTGATTGATATTGATGATTATGAGTATTACAAGAGTTGATCTACCTCGAGATCCTAATGGCTAAACCCTAGAGGTCTAGCTTGTATGGCTATGATAATGCATCTCCCCTATCCAAACTAAGTCCTCCAGTTTATATAGACACCGGAAGGATCTAGGGTTACACAAGGTCGGTTACAAAGAAAGGAATCTACATATTTGGTCGCCAAGCTTGCCTTCCATGCCAAGGAGAGTCCTATCCAGACACGGCTACAGTCTTCGGTCTTCGTGTCTTCACAGCCCATCAGTCCGGCCCATGGCTAACAGGCCGGACGCCCGAGGACCCCTTAGTCCAGGACTCCCTCAGTAGCCCCTGAACCGGGCTTCAATGACAAGGTATCCGGCGCATAGATCTGTCTTCGGCATTGCAAGGCGGGTTCCTCCTTCCGAACTCCAAAATAGTATTCGGACGAATAGATCATGTCCGGACCTGTAACACACACCACACGCAACCATAGAGAGAATACAATAATCCACGAGTCCAATCCACTGACAACTTTTTACAACATGACATTACGTCCGTCCGGTCACAATTTCGATCCATTTTTCGTCTGCCTCTCCGCATTTCGAGACCTGGTTTGCTATTGGCACGTCTTGTCAAAGCAGAGATCATGTCCCCCTTATTACGGGATTCTCATCAATACGGGCATGGGTAACCCAACCTTGCCGTTTACACAGCCTTCGAGGGTAGGCGAATTTTAAGGCGAGTGGGGAGGCGTTCGATATTCGCTGCCCTTATAAGGAGATAAGATTCCCCTTTCTTCTCCCACGCCTTCTCTCTTCTTCTGCCTTTCCACTCTTGAGCTCTAGCGCCCAAGCTCTCATCTGTTCCCACTCGAGAAAACACTCCAACCATGTCCGGATCCGGAGCTGGTGGCAAGTGGATGGCTTCTTCTGTCAAGAAGAAAGACATCAAGGAGCTTCGAGGGGCCGGATACCTGGCCAAGGAGATCGTTCACCGTCTCCCGGCCGAAGGACAGATCATCCATACCCCAGAGCCCCATGAGAGGGTTGTATTTCTCGCACATTTCGTCCGTGGGCTGGGATTCCCTCTCCACCCGTTTGTCCGTGGACTGATGTTTTACTACGGGCTGTACTTCCATGATCTAGCCCCCAACTTTATCCTCAACATCTCGGCATTTATAGTCATTTGTGAGGCCTTCCTTCATATCCCGTCTCACTTCGGCCTATGGCTGAAGACTTTCAATGTAAAGCCGAATGTGGTGAGAGGCCAACAAGACGAGTGCGGAGGCGCCCTGGTGGGCAAGATGCCCAATGTTACATGGCCCGAAGACTCCTTCGTGGAGACGGTGAAGGAGTGGCAGTCGGGGTGGTTCTACATCACCGAGCCGTGCAACTGGGCGGCGGCCCCCAAATTTTGGTCCGGAGCTCCACTGCGGCTTACCTCCTGGCAAGAGAAGGGCCTCGCATGGGGCTCTTCGAGCGAGCTGACTGGGATCCACTATGACTGAACTCGTCAACATGATCCAGGTTATGCTCATTCGCAGGATCCTTTCATGCCAACACCGGACTTGCTATTTGTGGGAGTTCGATCCGGCCAAGCACCAGACGCTACTAGAGCTCTTCGGCACAACACACGAAGATATATGGAAAGTGCTCTTTAAGGCCGGCGAGACACCACCGCCCACGACCGAAGATTGTGAGCTCATCTTCAAGCACTAGGCCAATCCGGTAAGTCCTTTCATGTATTCAAGGTATAGCCTTTACTGGCATATTTTGGGAAAGAGTCTAAGCCTTCCTATCAATTTTCAGGCCTAGATTGACATAGCGGGGCGGATTAATTGTCCAGCTCCACTTCCTGAAGATGAGGAAACCCCACTCCTAACGAAGATGTTATTTCCGGCGCCTTACGATGTGCCAGAGAAGAAAGCCAAGAAGATGGCAAAGGGGAGCAGGAGTGGCCTTCGCTGAAAGGGTGCTTCAGACATGTCGTCCGAAGACGAGGCTGAATCTTCGGTCGCCAAAGATGACGGCGAGGAGGAGGAAGAAGGCGGTTTCCCCCGGAGGGGGGAAAGAAGAAAAGAGAGGCCTCCACGAATCTGGAGGCGAAGGCGCCCAAGAGGGGGAAGGGCTCCTTTGCGGATAACTCCGCATGGGATGTCGAAAGCAGTCCGGAGCGAATGCCCCAAACTAAGCCTTGGGTTGCCTCATAAGTACCAAAACCCTATGCACCTCCCAATACCTGGCCTTTCCAGTTTATAATATTAATATGTTTAAACTATGCCATTACAGTCCGGCCTGCGATGGCTCCCTGCGATCCTCGATAGAGGATTCGCTAGACTCAAAGGAGATGGCTAGCATGTCTCCGCCGCCCGCTCATTCTGCCTCACCCAAGGGTGATGATGAGGTGGCGTCCCAAAGGATCTTCCCAGACTAGGGGGAGATTCCAGAAATCGTTAAGGTGGCGCCCCAGGATGACTCCTCAGCTGCGGGATACATGGGGGAAAAGGCCCCCATGGGGACTGGAAGCGGGGGCCAAGTTCTCTTTGGCCCTCAGCCGGATACCATTCTGGAGACCTACACGGCTCCGGAGTCCAGCGAACAGACTTCCCCGAAAGGAGGAGGTGTGCCTGTTCCACCGATGACCTCTGTCCAACCAGAGGCACCAGACAATCTGCTGGAAGCGCTGTGAGGCGCCTCCATTGTGGATGAGCACCGTGTCCTTATGGGTACGGTGATCGAAAAGGTTCGGTCCGCCAAAAGCGGACTGACCGAAGCCTGCACTAGCCTTTTAATGGGCTTTGAGGTAACAATTGTAGAAAAAATATCACAATGTGGACAATAGCCGCTGATGCTCTGTTCGGTGTCCGGGAAGGAAAAGCCGAACAGGGGATCCAAATAATTTTCGCAGGAGTCTAACATAATATGTCTATGTGAATAAGCATGTGTCACTACTAGCTACTGCCGCTCACACTGCGGCAGTCTCCGGACTGAAGCTGAACCTGGAGGGGGTCGAGAAAGAGCTCGGCCTCGTGAAGAAGCAGCTGGAAGACAACAAACGTATGCAATGACCTGCGTGTATATTTAATAAGGATGAATGGTTCATGCTGACTAAAGTGCCACGAACTTTATTAGGGGCCACGACCGAGGTGGCGGCCCTCAAGAAGGCGTTAGAGAGGACCGAGGAAAAAGCGGCCACAAAATACGCCGCGCACGAGAAGCACGAGGCCCGGGTCGGTGAGGTTCAGCAAGAGCCCTAGGACATCGTCAAGAAGTACGAGTCCTTGGAGCGTGATTCTAAGACACAAGCGTCCGAACTTGCGAAGGCCCTCCAGAGCGCGCAAGAGGCTCGAGCCGAAGCCCAGAGCGCCCTTCAGGAAATCCAGGCGGCCCGGAAGATCGTGGCGGGTAAGGCTTTCATTATGCACAGCAAGTCCATGAAGTTAGCATTCCTTTTACTTACCTGAATTTGGAGCTCTCCATGAGTGTTTGCGGATTTGCCGCGCAGCGTATCAAACGTTGCCGAGTTCTATCGAGCCGAGGAAGGGAGTTCTACGGAGAAGCTATTCTGGTCTCAATATATTGGGCCCGAACATCCGTTGTCCTTTAGCGACTAGCTGAAACAGCTGGTCGAGCTGCACAAGGTGGCCGAGCTAGCCATGAAGGAGCTAATAGTCCGACTATGGCCTGCCGCGCCGATGCCGAGCAGCTACTTCAGACTTGTGAAGCGGCTTGTTGATGCCTACCCCTGGCTTGAGGTTATAAAGCGGTCAGTTTGTATCGAAGGTGCACAGATGGCCTTTGCCCGCGTCAAAACGCACTGGGCGAAGATGGATGCCAAGAAGCTAATGACCGAGGGGCCACCTGAGGGCAAGGAGCATCGGCAACCCGAGTTGTATTTTGATGGTGTCCTGGAGGGATCCCGCATTGTTGTGGATCACTGTGCGAAAGACACTATCTTTGAATGAATGTGTGCGAGCTCCCTCTACCTTGTATGGTAAAACAAAGTGTTTCATGCAATATAATGCTTGTTATGTTTTTAAATTTTTACATCCTGTGCGGCCGTGTTGTATGAAATCTAAGGGTTCACCAGTCGTCGGCTTCTGCCCCCACGTAGGTAGTACGGGGGTGTTCGGAATGGAATCTAAACAATCTTGATCCAATTAGATGCTCCTTGAAGGAGTTGTTTAGCGCAACGAACCAGGAAACCAGACTATGCGGCTGTAACGCCCTCACTTAGCCATAGGAGTGTGACAATAAAAACATGGCCGCATCCCCTAGTATCCGAACTAGAGTGCTATAAGCGTCTGATCGGGAAGTACCAATCCTTCGTGTAATGCGGAAGAAATCTCCAACGATTTGCAACCTTCGAACAGCTGACCGGCTCTCGCCGCATCGTGACAGTCAGTTTTCGGCTTTCTCTACTGAGGTGCTCCTTTGGATAAACCAAGGCACAATCGCAGTAGTTCTCCCTTTACTCCTTAGCCGATATAGCAGAATGTAAGTTAGCAAGCACAGGAGCCGGGCAACCCAACTATTAACCAAAGACATGATTCGGAGCCAATGCATATAATGCTAAATTCGGGGTGCCGAACTATACTTGTAAAAAGTGTTCGGACTTTTGTTGCCGTGATGTGGGGTGCTATGAAGCCCCTGGCAAACATGAAGCATACCAAAGTGTACAGGTGCTACCTGATAGGATTATCCACAAGGGAGCTGAAAAAAGTAAAGAAAACAGAAAAGGTACGAAGGTAAAAAGCTGGAGTCCTACAGCTCCAGCCGCAAACTATTCTCATTGTAATTTAATTAGTACATCAAGGCGCATTGATATAGGTAGTGCGATAAGCAACATGCTATTTGACATGCCGAAACCAAGTGAGATCTGCATGTGGGTTTTGAAAAACAGGTAGAGTTATCGTTAACGAAATCACCTAAAAAGTCCCTCATTTATCTGCGTTTCTCGTCGTCTTGGTGTGTTCATCCTTTGAGAGGATCGGTGACCAGACCACCAGATGGTGCATGTGGAATTGAGACCTGCAAAGGAAACAAGTAAGAGTGAAAGTGTGTGTGTGTGTCCGGTGTCGGTTGAGCCGTACTATGGACCACCAGCTAGTTATGCCTCCATCGATGCCCATGGGATTTTGAGTGAGTAGTTATGTACGCACGGCATGAATGCCGCCACTTGATCAGGACTGAGACGGAGGCCGGATTGCTAGTCAAGCTCCTGACGAGCCGAGCTCTCCTACTGCAGAGTAGTTCAGACCCTCTTAACGGTGTCCGTGGGATCGGCAGCCGAATTAAGGTTCTGCTTGAGAATGCTGCTCTGTACTTCTGCTGCTAAGGCAGCTGTGTGCTCTTCTGTACGGAGGGGGCATTCCGTGTTTCCGTTGACTGTTATGACGCTTCATGTACCGGGCATCTTGAGCTTGAGATAAGCATAGTGTGGTACTGCATTGAATCGAGCAAATGCAGTTCGTTCGAGCAGTGCGTGATAGCCGCTGCGGAAGGGGACTATATCAAAGGTTCACTTCTCGCTTCGGAAGTTGTCCGGAGATCCGAAGACAACCTCTAGTGTGATTGAGCCCGTACAGCGGGCCTCTACACCTGGTATGACTCCTTTGAAGGTTGTCCTGGTGGGCTTGATCCGAGATGGGTTAATGCCATTTTCGCGCTGTATCCTGATAGAGCAGATTGAGGCTGCTACCTTCGTCCATAAGGACGCGAGTCAGGTGGAACCCATCAATTATTGGGTCTAGGACCAGTGGGGCTGAGCCACCGTGATGGATACTGGTCGGATGATCCCGACGATCGAAAGTGATTGGGCATGACGACCATGGATTACATTTCGGGGCGACTGGCTCTATCGCGTAGACGTCCCTGAGTGCATGCTTCCGCTCCCTCTTGGGGATGTGGGTAGTGTACATCATGTTCACCGTTTTGACCTGAGGGGGAAACTTCTTCTGTCCCCCTATGTTCGGTTGCTGGGGCTCTTCGTCATCGTCCTCGATTTGCGATCCATTTTCCCTGTTCTCGGCATTTAATTTGCCGGCCTATTTAAAAACCCAGCAATCTCTATTTGTATGATTGGGTGGTTTGTCTAGGGTGCCATGAATCTGGCATGGACAATCAAGTATGTGGTCCAAGTCGGATGGGCCTGAATTGTTCTTTTGGGACGGTTTCTTCCACTGACCGGACTTAGAGCCCCTGAATCCGGCATTGACTGTCGTGTCCTCGGTGTTATCACTGTTGTTTGGATGCTTGTATCTGTTGCGTCGAGACTTGTCTTTGTTAGTTTTAGCTTCAGGGGTGCCGGTGTTGCTTGCATTGTTTTTGCTACGGGCCAACCAACTGTCCTAGCCCGCACAAAAGCGGGTCATGAGTGTCATGAGGGCTGCCATGGATTTTGGCTTTTCTTGGCCGAGGTGGCGAGCGAGTCATTCATCGTGGATGCTATGTTTGAAGGCTGCTAGGGCTTCAGCATCCGGACAATCGACGATTTGGTTCTTTTTAGTTAAGAACCTAGTCCAGAATTTCTTGGAAGACTCTCCAGGCTGTTGAACTATATGTCTTAAGTCATCAGTGTCCGGAGGTCGAACATATGTGCCTTCGAAGTTATCGAGGAAGGCCACTTCCAAGTCCTCCCAGCTGCCAATAGAATTTGCAGGCAGACTGTTGAGCCAGTGCCGAGCTGGCCCCTTGAGTATTAAAGGGAGGTATTTGATGGCGTGGAGGTCATTGCCGCGGGCCGTATGAATGTGGAGAATGAAGTCTTTGATCCACACCGCGGGGTTTGTGGTTCCATCGTATGATTCTATATTCACGGGTTTGAACCCTTCTGGGAATTCATGATCCAGGACCTCATCGATGAAGCAATGAGGGTGTGCGGCGCCTCTATATCGGGCCATATCGCGACGTAGCTCTGATGGAGTCCGTTTGCGGTTTTTAGCCCGTGCATGACTAAGTTTGTCACGTCTGAATAGGTGGTCATCGTCGCGTGTCGAGACATGTCCTCGCGATCCGTAGATTGATCTAGTATGTCCTGCTTTATTGTTCAGGTTTTGCCGGAGGTCATATGTATAACCGTGGGCTAATTTACCTCTACCGGTGTGCTGAGGCGGGGCTGGCTAGTGTTCGGCGTGAGTTGCCATTTTGTCTCGACCACGTGGTGGTCGGTCAGCCGCATTGTACGATGGAGGTATGTATTTCGGCGCCTCCTCGTCAAACTGAGGTAGCAATTTGCGCTTTGGGTAGCTTTTGGTTGGGCGCTTGAGGCCGTATTCTTCGGCTGCTAGGACATCGGTCCATTTATCATTGAGCAGATCTTGGTCAGCTTGAAGCTACTGCTGCTTCTTTTTCAGGCTCCTTGTAGTGGCAATTAGCTGGCGCTTGAAGCCCTCCTACTCCAGAGGCTCCTCAGGCATGATGAAATCGTCGGTGCCGAGGCTCACCTCATCCTTGGAGGGCAGAAGATAACTTTCATCCTCTGAATCTTCGTGCGTGGCCTGCTTGCCGGGGCTAGCCTGCCCATCTTCCCGTTCATCTTGTTCATTTACTGTTTCGACGGGGTCTTCAGCACCTTCTGGAGTATTATCTTCTCCTGTGCCGGTGTTGCTGTCTTTACTGCGGCGTGACTTAGAGCGGGGCCGCTGACGCCGGTGCTTGGATTGTATTTCGGAAGGTTTATCATCGGCTGGATCTTCCTTGTCATCGCCGCTGTTCTCCTTTGGTGCATCCACCATGTATACATCATACGAGGAAGTGGTCATCCAGTGTCCGGTGAACGGCGGGTTCTGGGCCTCCTCTTCTCCGGCATTGTCGTCCATACCGTCAATGTCCTCAGAGTCGTAATCAAGTGTGTTGGTCAAATCCTCGACCGTGGCGATGAAGTGGGTGGCGGGTGCGAAGCAAAATTCTCCACCATCAGCCCCTAGTTCGAACTGAATATAGTTCGGCTGTGAGTCCTCTGTCGAGGACATGTTCTTTAAAGAGTTTAGCACATCGCCCAAAGGCGAGTGCTGGAAGATGTCTGCGGCGCTGAACTCGAAGATCGATAAACAATCAAGTTCGGCGTCCGCGGGCTCACGTGGTTCGGAACTTACGGCCGAAGACGAGTCCGGAGTTCCGGTGACAAAGATGTCATGAGAGGTTAAGTCTATGTGCGGCTCCAACGCCGTAGTATCTGTGGCCTCCGTAGTGGGGTTGATCCTCCCATCCTCGGATGGTGCAGCCTGCTTCGGCTCTAAGGCCGGGGCAGTTATAGGAGCGATCTCCTGGATGCGGTTTGATGACAGATTTAGGTCATGATCGTCGAGGTCACCGGGGGTGGCAGCCGCGGTCTTGAATCCGGCGAAGATCAAGTCTCCGCGGATGTCCGCAACATAGTTCAAGCTCCCAAATCAGACCTGATGGCCAAGGGCGTAGCTTTCGATCTGCTCCAGATGGCCAAGCGAATTGGCCCGCAATGCGAAGCCACCGAACACAAAGATTTGTCTGGGGAGGAAAGTTTCTCCTTGGACAGCGTCATTATCGACGATCGAAGGGGCCATCGAACCTTTTGGCAATGGCATAGTGGAACTCTCAATGAAAGCACCAATGTCAGTGTCAAAACCGGCGGATCTCAAGTAGGGGGTCCCGAACTGTGCGTCTAAGGTCAATGGTAACATGAGATAGGGGACACAATGTTTACCCAGGTTCGGGCCCTCTCTATTGAGGTAATACCCTACATCCTACTTGATTGATATTGATGAATGTGAGTATTACAAGAGTTGATCTACCTCGAGATCGTAATGGCTAAACCCTAGAGGTCTAGTTTGTATGGCTATGATAATGAATCTCCTCTATCCGAACTAAGTCCTCCAGTTTATATAGACACCGGAAGGATCTAGGATTACACAAGGTCGGTTACAAAGAAAGGAATCTACATATTTGGTCGCCAAGCTTGCCTTCCACGCCAAGGAGAGTCCTATCTGGACACGGGTACAGTCTTCGGTCTTTGCATCTTCACAACCCATCAGTGTGGCCCATGGCTAACAGGCCGGACGGCCGAGGACCCCTTAGTCCAGGACCCCCTCACTCGCCCTCTTCCATGTCCAAGGATCCAATCGTCATCGATATCTCCGAGGAGTAGCTTGTATTATTAGCTCACTATAAGGACCCATGTTTAGTTTGCTAGCTACTGCCTTTCCTTAACAAATTCTAGTGAATTGTGCTATCTACTTTTACCATGCAATCTCCTGCTATAGTGTATATGTTCTGTATGTCGTGCAATGTGGTGTTCAATTAATTGCTTGGTTCAATTCTGCAAATGTGATGTTCAATTCTTCAGGGTGCAATATTTCCAAGTTGTTAAGCTTTCTTGGTTTGGTTAACTACCTGATCTTCTATTAGGAGCATGTTATATTATTCAATTGGTGTTTAGTTAACTGCTTGGTTCATTTGTTGTGGCTTGGTTCACTTGTTGTGGTGTATAGTTAACTGCTTGGTTTAATTCAGTAATGTGATGTTCAATTGTTGTGGCTGCATTATGTTATTGTATACCATGTGAGGAATAAATCGAATTTGGTTGTACTAAATACATGAGAAACCAATACGATTGCTATATTTCCAAGTTGTTAAGCTTGCTTGGTTTGGTTAACTGTCTGATCTTCTATTAGGAGTATGTTATATTGTGCAATGTGGTGCTCAGTTAACGTTTGGTTCATTTGTTGTGGTGTTTACTTAACTGCTTGGTTCAATTTTGCAATGCGGTGTTCAATTGTTGTGGCTGCACTATGTTATTGTATACCATGTGAGGAATAAATTGAATTTGGTTGTACTAAATACATGAGAAACAAATACAATTGCTATATTTCCAAGTTGTTAAGCATGCTTGATTTGGTTAACTGTCTGATCTTCTATTAGGAGTATGTTATATTGTGCAATGTGGTGCTCAGTTAACGTTTGGTTCATTTGTTGTGGTGTTTAGTTAACTGCTTGGCTCAATTCGATGTTCAATTGATGTGGCTGCATTCTGTTATTGTATACCATGTGAGGATTAAATCGAATTGGGTTGCACTTAATACATGAGAAACATATACAAGTGCTATATTTCCTAGTTCTTAATCATGCTTGGTTTGGATAAATGGGTTTTCCATGTGGCTTGATTTAATCTGATGAATTTGCAATGTACTTATTTATCATCAACATATTTTATGGATAGCATGTGAACCCTTACTTAACCTGATTACTAACTACCTTATATGTGTTGTAGGGAAACAATGGGAAGCACTGAGGTTTACAAGATGGTACTAACTATTATACCTTGCCTTTTTGTATTCCTTTACCCCATTTCCAATATAGAGAAGATATTTATGCACTTCCTTGTTTTCAGGCTTCACTGATGATTACTTCTCAAACCACCTCTGTGGTCAGGAGGCGAGGAAAGTTTTCATACAACACCCATGGTTCAATATTGAAGTGTTCCTGAAGAGGTCGAAGGATGGACGGTCAATCATCCAAAGGCACTGGCCTAAAGTTGCAAAGACCTTCAACATGAATGAAGGCTCAATATTCGCCTTCCACTTCAGCAGTTTTCCAGATGAGATGCATCTCTATATGTACCGAATATGAAGCTAATTTCGAAAGGTTCTAGATGTTGCATGTGAAACTTGCTGCTGGTGCAGTTGTGCAATGGGGTAGCTGAGTGCTGAAGCTATATCATGTTATACTCTGATGTATTTCAATTATGAACTCTTGTTTCCTTAATATGGAAATGGAATATATTATGTGCTTAATATGAATGTCAATTAGATTAGTAAATGGATTATTAATAATAGGCCAATTAGCTTGCTAATTGGGTTTTCCTATTTCAAATGATTAATGAGAAAACACCGTGGGCGGTGACCTCAGGCAACGCAGACAGTTTCTAGGAATAAACCGTGTTGGATCAATGAACAATCACACACGACATTCTTTTTAAAATTGTTTGCGTTACGCCACCTTGCGCAAACGTTTTCCTTGTAGCGACTGTGTGGGATGTATATACGAACGGAAACGTTTAGCGGGGACTGACTATGTGGGATGTACTTGCAACCGGAAACAATTTCGCCATATAAGTGTATTTTTTAGCACTATTGTACATATTTCCGTATTTGAGCGCTCGCCGGTCGCACACGACCTCATTTTGCCGAGCATGTGTGCCAGGAGGGCATATCCCCAACGGTTTCTGGGTCGTGTGGGAGGGACCCCCCTATCGCCCACACTCACTTGGCGACGTTTCCGAATGTCGTCGCGAAAAGGGGTTAAAAACCGTTTGTTTAGGACCGACGCATACCAGTGGCCTCCCGCACCCCATCTTTGCACTATAAATTTCCAAATATTCTGAAACCCTTCGGGGTTAACCTAGATCAGAAGTTCCGCCGTCGCAGGGCTTTGTAGCCACCGAAAAGCAATCTAAACCCGTTCTGGCACCCTGCCGGAGGGGGGAATCATCTCCGGTGGCCATCTTCATCATCTCGGGGGCCACCACGATGAGGAGGGAGTAGTCCACCCTCGGGGCTGAGGGTTTGTACCAGTAGTTATGTGTTTAATCTCTCTCTCTCTTGTGATCTATATCATGGGCTTTGTTAATAGAGATGGGACATATGATGTTTCTCCCCTCTATACTCTTGTTGTGATGAATTGAATCTTTACCCTTTGAAGTTTAGTCATGTCGGATTGAATGTTCAGATTTGAGAACACATGATGTATATCTTGCGGTATGAATACTTGAGGTGACAAAGGGGTATCATATTGATTCACTTGATATACGATATGGCACTCAACTTGCGGATTCCAACAGTTGCCCCTGCCACACATTGAACAGTTGCCCCTGGTAGGGACAGGCGGATAGTTGCCACGCCCTCTCCTGGCCAGCCTGGCCCACCCAAAGCCCCTCCATCGCCCGCCCGCGCTTCCCGCCCGAAACGGTCAGCGACACTCCACAGAATCCGTGCCGCATTCATGCCCGGGAAGAGAGGACGTGACCTCTCACGAGTGCCTGCATTGAAGGGAGAAGCGGATTCAAGAGTGATGGTTGCTTCGTCCGTCCAACTTACTGCTGGGTCTATGTTATTTGACGGCTCATTGGTCATTACTATTGAGGTGGTAGGTGATACGTCTCCAACGTGTCTATAATTTTTTATTGCTCCATGCTATATTATCTACTGTTTTGGACATTATTGGGCTTTATTATCCACTTTTATATTATTTTTGGGACTAACCTATTAACCGGGGCCCAGCCCAAAATTGTTGTTTTTTGCCTGTTTTAGGGTTTCGAAGAAAAGGAATATCAAACGGAGTCCAAACGGAATGAAACCTTCAGGAACGTGATTTTCACAATGAACAAGACCCGGGAGACTTGGACCCTACGTCAAGACACAAAAGAGGAGGCCACGAGGTAGGGGGCGCGCCTACCCCCCCCCCCAGGCGCGCCCTCCACCCTCGTGGGCCCCTTGTTGCTCCACCGACGTACTCCTTCCTCCTATATATACCTACGTACCCCCAAACGATCAGATACGGAGCCAAAAACCTAATTCCACCGCCGCAACTTTCTGTATCCACGAGATCCCATCTTGGGGCCTGTTTCGGAGCTCCGCCAGAGGGGGCATCGATCACGGAGGGCTTCTACATCAACACCATAGCCCCTCCAATGAAGTGTGAGTAGTTTACCTCAGACCTACGGGTCCATAGTTATTAGCTAGATGGCTTCCTCTCTCTTTTTGGATCTCAATACAATGCTCTCCCCCTCTCTTGTGGAGAACTATTCGATGTAATCTTATTTTGCGGTGTGTTTGTTGAGACCGATGAATTGTGGGTTTATGATCAAGTCTATCTATGAACAATATTTGAATCTTCTCTGAATTCTTTTATGTATGATTGGCTATCTTTGCAAGTCTCTTCGAATTATCAGTTTGGTTTGGCCTACTAGATTGATCTTTCTTGCAATGGGAGAAGTGCTTAGCTTTGGGTTCAATCTTGCGGTGTCCTTTCCTAGTGATAGTAGGGGCAGCAAGGCATGTATTGTATTGTTGCCATCGAGGATAACAAGATGGGGTTTTCATCATATTGCATGAGTTTATCCCTCTACATCATGTCATCTTGCTTAAGGCGTTACTCTATTTTTAACTTAATACTCTATATGCATGCTGGATAGCGATTGATGAGTGGAGTAATAGTTGTAGATGCAGGCAGGAGTCGGTCGACTTGTCTCGGGCGTGATGCCTATATACATGATCATACCTAGATATTCTCATAACTATGCTCAATTCTGTCAATTTCTCAACAGTAATTCTTCACCCACCGTAGAATACTTATGCTCTCGAGAGAAGCCACTAGTGAAACCTATGGCCCCCGGGTCTATGTTCATCATATTAATCTCCTACTGCTTAGTTATTTCCTTTGCTTTTTACTTTGCCTTTATTTTACTTTGCATCTTTATCATAAAAATACCAAAAATATTATCTTATCATATCTATCAGATCTCAGTCTCGTAAGTGGCCGTGTAGGGATTGACAACCCCTATTTGCGTTGGTTGCAAGGATTTATTTGTTTTGTGCAGGTACGAGGGACTCGCGCGTAGCCTCCTACTGGATTGATACCTTGGTTCTCAAAAACTGAGGGAAATACTTACACTACTTTGCTGCATCATCCCTTCCTCTTCGGGGAAAACCAACGCAGTGCTCAAGAGGTAGCAAGAAGGATTTCTGGCGCCATTGCCGGGGAGGTCTATGCAAAAGTCAATATACCAAGTACCCATCACATACCCTTATCTCCCGCATTACATTATTTGCCATTTGCCTCTTGTTTTCCTCTCCCCCACTTCACCCTTGTCGTTTTATTCGCCCTCTCTCTCTATCCTCCCTCTCTTTCTCTATTTGCCTCTTTTTTGCCTGCTTGTTTTTTTGTTTGCTTGTGTGTTAGTTTGCTTGCTTGTCACGATGGCTCAAGATAATACTAAATTGTGTGACTTCACCAATACCAACAACAATGATTTTATTAGCACTCCGATTGCTCCTCTTACCGATGCTGAATCTTGTGAAATTAATACTGCTTTGCTGAATCTTGTCATGAAAGATCCGTTTTCCGGCCTTCCTAGTGAAGATGCCGCTACCCATCTAAATAGCTTCGTTGATTTCTGTGATATGCAGAAGAAGAAAGATGTGGATAATGATATTGTTAAATTGAAGCTATTTCCTTTTTTGCTTAGAGATCGTGCTAAAGCTTGGTTTTCTTCTTTGCCTAGAAATAGTATTGATTCATGGAACAAGTGCAAAGATGCTTTTATCTCTAAGTATTTTCCTCCCGCTAAGATCATCTCTCTTAGAAACGATATTATGAATTTCAAGCAACTTGATCATGAACATGTTGCACAATCTTGGGAGAGAATTAAACTAATGATACGTAATTGCCCTACTCATGGTTTAAATTTGTGGATGATTATACAAAAAATTTATGACAGATTGAATTTTGCTTCTAGAAATCTTTTAGATTCGGCCGCAGGAGGCACTTTTATGGAAATCACCTTAGGAGAAGCTACTAAACTCCTAGATAATATTATGCTTAATTATTCTCAATGGCATACTGAAAGATCTACTAATAAAAAGGTGCATGCGATAGAAGAAATTAATGTTTTGAGTGGAAAGATGGATGAACTTATGAAATTATTTGCTAATAAGAGTGTTTCTTTTGATCCTAATGATATGCCCTTGTCTACTTTGATTGAGAATAATAATGAATCTATGGATGTGAATTTTTGTTGGTAGGAACAATTTTGGTAACAACGCGTATAGAGGAAATTACAATCCTAGGCCTTATCCTAGTAATCCCTCTAATAATTATGGTAATTCCTACAAAAATTCTTATGGAAATTATGATAAGATGCCCTCTGATTTTGAATCTAATATTAAAGAATTTATTACTTCGCAAAAGAATTTTAATGCTTTGATTGAAGAAAAATTGCTTAAGATTGATGAGTTGGCTAGAAACGTTGATAGAATTTCTCTTGATGTTGATTCTTTGAAACTTAGATCTATTCCACCTAAGCATGATATCAATGAGTCTCTCAAAGCCATGAGAATTTCCATTGATGAGTGCAAAGAAAGAACCACTAGGATGCGTGCTAAGAAAGATGCCTTTATAAGAGCATGTTCTTCTAGTTCCTATGAAAATAAAGATGAAGATCTAAAAGTTATTGATGTGTCCCCTATTAAATCTTTGTTTTGCAATATGAATCTTGATAATGATGGGACTGAATATGATACACCTTTACCTAGAAGACATTCCAAGAATTCGGAATTTTTTTATCCTGATGCTAAAATTGATAAAAGTGGGATTGAAGAAATTAAAACCCTAGATGTTGCTAAACCCACTATTATGGATTTCAAGGAATTTAACTATGAAAATTGCTCTTTGATTTATTGTATTTCCTTGTTGCAATCCGTGCTAAATTCTCCTCATGCTTACAGTCAAAATAAAGCGTTTACTAAACATATCGTTGATGCCTTAATGCAATCTTATGAAGAAAAACTTGAATTGGAAGTTTCTATCCCTAGAAAACTTTATGATGAGTGGGAACCAACTATTAAAATTAAAATTAAAGATCATGAATGCTATGCTTTATGTGATTTGGGTGCTAGTGTTTCCATGATTCCAAAGACTTTGTGTGATTTGTTAGGTTTCCGTGATTTTGATGATTGCTCTCTAAACTTGCACCTTGCGGATTCCACTATTAAGAAACCTATGGGAAGAATTAATGATGTTATTATTGTTGCAAATAGGAATTATGTGCTCGTAGATTTTATTGTTCTTGACATAGATTGCAATCATTCATGTCCTATTATTCTTGGTAGACCTTTCTTAGAACGATTGGTGCAATTATTGATATGAAAGAAGGAAATATTAGATTCCAATTTCCATTAAGGAAAGGCATGGAACACTTTCCTAGAAAGAAAATTAAATTTCCTTATGAATCTATTATGAAATCCACTTATGGATTGCCTACCAAAGATGGCAATACCTAGATCTATCCTTGCTTGTTATGCCTAGCTAGGGGCGTTAAACGGTAGCGCTTGTTGGGAGGCAACCCAATTTTATTTTTATTCCTTGATTTTTGCTCCTGTTTAGGAATAAATAATTTATCTACCTCTGTTTTGGTTGTGTTTTTTGTGTTTAATTAGTGTTTGTGCCAAGTAGAACCGTTGGGAAGACTTGGGGAAAGTCTTGTTACACTTGCTGTAAAAAAACAGAAACTTTAGCACTCACGAGAACTACTGCCATTTTTATTTGGAAAGTGCTATTTAGTTAATTCTTTTTGAATATGATTAATAGATAAATTACTCACGTCCAGAAATTTATTTTAGAATTTTTGGGGTTCCATATCTTGCGCTAGCTTCAGATTACTACAGACTGTTCTGTTTTTGACAGATTCGGTTTTTCGTGTGTTGTTTGCTTATTTTGATGAATCTATGGCTAGTAAAATAGTTTATAATCCATAGAGAAGTTGGAATGAAGTAGGTATAACAACAATATAATTAAATAATGAGTTCATTACAGTACCTTGAAGTGGTCTTTTGTTTTCTTTCGCTAACGGAGCTCACGAGATTTTCTACTTTAAGTTTTGTGTTGTGAAGTTTTCAAGTTTTGGGTAAAGATTTGATGGATTATGGAACAAGAAGTGTCAAGAGCCTAAGCTTGGGGATACCCATGGCACCCCCAAGATAATCTAAGGACACCTAAAAGCCAAAGCTTGGGGATGCCCCGGAAGGCATCCCCTCTTTCGTCTATTTCTATCGGTAACTTTACTTGGAGCTATATTTTTATTCACCACATGATATGTGTTTTGCTTGGAGCGTCTTGTATGATTTGAGTCTTTACTTTTTAGTTTACCACAATCATCCTTCCTGTACACACCTTTTGAGAGAGCCATACATGATTTGGAATTTGTTAGAATACTCTATGTGCTTCGCTTATATCTTTTGAGTTATGTAGTTTTGCTCTACTACTTCACTTATATCTTTTAGAGCACAGTGGTAGATTTGTTTTATAGAAACTATTGATCTCTCATGCTTCACTTAGATTATTTTGAGAGTGCTAAATAGCATGGTAATTTGCTTAAAATCCTAATATGCTTGGTATACAAGATTAATAATAAAACTTTCTTATGAGTGTGTTGAATACTATGAGAAGTTTGCTTGATAATTGTTTTGAGATATGAAGATGGTGATATTAAAGTTATGCTAATTGAGTAGTTGTGAATTTGAGAAATACTTGTGTTAAAGTTTGTGATTCCCATAGCATGCACGTATGGTGAACCGTTATGTGATGAAGTCAGAGCATGATTTATTTTTTGATTGTCTTCCTTATGAGTGGAGGTCGGGGACGAGCGATGGTCTTTTCCTACCAATCTATCCCCCTAGGAGCATGTGCGTAATACTATGCTTTGATAACTTGTAGATTTTTGCAATAAGTATATGAGTTCTTTATGACTAATGTTGAGTCCATGGATTATACGCACTTTTCTCACCCTTCCACCTTTGCTAGCCTCTCTAATACCGCACAACTTTCGCCGGTATCATACACCCACCATATACCTTCCTCAAAACAGGCACCATACCTACCTATTATGGCATTTCCATAGCCATTCCGAGATATGTTGCCATGCAACTTTCCACCGTTCCGTTTATTATGACATGCTTCATCATTGTCATATTGCTTCGCATGATCATGTAGTTGACATCGTATTTGTGGCAAAGCCACCATTCATAATTCTTTCATACGTGTCACTCTTGATTCATTGCATATCCCGGTACACCGCCGGAGGCATTCATATAGAGTCATATTTTGTTCTAAATATTGAGTTGTAATTCTTGAGTTGTAAGAAAAATAAAAGTGTGATGATCATCATTATTAGAGCATTGTCCCGGTGAGGAAAGGATGATGGAGACTATGATTCCCTCACAAGTCAGGATGAGACTTCGGGCAAAAAAAGAGAAAGAAAAGAGGCCATAAAAAATAGAAAAGGCCCAAATAAAAAAATGAGAGAAAAAGAGAGAAGGGGCAATGCTACTATCCTTTTACCACACTTGTGCTTCAAAGTAGCACCATGATATTCATGATAGAGAGTCTCCTATGTTATCACTTTCATATACTAGTGGGAATTTTTCATTATAGAACTTGGCTTGTATATTCCAATGATGGGCTTCCTCAAAATGCCCTAGGTCTTCATGAGCAAGCAAGTTGGATGCACACCCACTTAGTTTCTTTTTGAGCTTTCATATACTTATAGCTCTAGTGCATCCGTTGCATGGCAATCCCTACTCACTCACATTGATATCTATTGATGGGCATCTCCATAGCCCATTGATACGCCTAGTTGATGTGAGACCATCTTCTCCCTTTTTGTCTTTTCCACAACCACCATTCTATTCCACCTATAGTGCTATGTTAATGGCTCACGCTCATGTATTTCGTGAAGATTGAAAAAGTTAGAGAACACCAAAAGTATGAAACAATTGCTTGGCTTGTCATCGGGGTTGTGCATGATTTAAGTATTTTGTGTGGTGAAGATGGAGCATAGCCAGACTATATGATTTTGTAGGGATAACTTTCTTTGGGCATGTTATTTTGAGAAGACATAATTGCTTTGTTAGTATACTTGAAGTATTATTATTTTTATGGTAATATTAAACTTTTGTCTTGAATCTTTCGGATCTGAATATTCACACCACAATTAAGAAGAATTACATTAAAATTATGCCAAGTAGCACTCCGCATCAAAAATTCTGTTTTTATCATTTACCTACTCGAGGACGAGCAAGAATTAAGCTTGGGGATGCTTGATATGTCTCCAACGTGTCTATAATTTTTGATTGCTCCATGTTATATTATCTACTGTTTTGGACATTATTGGGCTTTATTAACCACTTTTATATTATTTTTGGGACTAACCTATTAACCGGAGGCCCAGCCCAGAATTGTAGTTTTTTTGCCTGTTTTAGGGTTTCGAAGAAACGGAATATCAAACGGAGTCCAAACGGAATGAAACCTTCGTGAACGTGATTTTCTCAATGAACAAGACCCAGGAGACTTGGACCCTACATCAATACACAAAGAGGAGGCCATGAGGTAGGGGGCGCCCCTACCCCCCCCAGGTGCACCCTCCACCCTCGTGAGCCCCCTGTTGCTCCACCGACGTACTCCTTCCTCCTATATATACCTACGTACCCCAAACGATCAGATACGGAGCCAAAAACCTAATTCCACCGCCGCAACTTTCTGTATCCACGAGATCCCATCTTGGGGCCTGTTCCAGAGCTACGCCGAGGGGGCATCGATCACGGACGGCTTCTACATCAACACCATAGCCCCTCCGATGAAGTGTGAGTAGTTTACCTCAGACCTACGGGTCCATGGTTATTAGCTAGATGGCTTCCTCTCTCTTTTTGGATCTCAATACAATATTCTCCCCCTCTCTTGTGGAGAACTATTCGATGCAATCTTCTTTTTGCGGTGTGTTTGTTGAGACCGATGAATTATGGGTTTATGATCAAGTCTATCTATGAAAAATATTTGAATCTTCTCTGAATTCTTTTATGTATGATTGGTTATCTTTGCAAGTCTCTTCGAATTATCAATTTGGTTTGGCTTACTAGATTGATCTTTCTTGCAATGGGAGAAGTGCTTAGCTTTGGGTTCAATCTTGCGGTGTCCTTTCCCAGTGACAGTAGGGGCAGCAAGGCACGTATTGTATTGTTGCCATCGAGGATAACAAGATGGGGTTTTCATCATATTGCATGAGTTTATCCCTCTATATCATGTCATCCTGCTTAAGGCGTTACTCTGTTTTTAACTTAATACTCTAGATGCATGCTGGATAGCGGTCGATGAGTGGAGTAATAGTAGTAGATGCAGGCAGGAGTCGGTCTACTTGTCTCGGACGTGATGCCTATATACATGATCATACATAGATATTCTCATAACTATGCTCAATTCTGTCAATTGCTCAACAGTAATTCGTTCACCCACTATAGAATACTTATGCTCTCAAGAGAAGCCACTAGTGAAACCTATGGCCCCTGGGTCTATCTTCATCATATTAATCTCCTACTACTTAGTTATTTCCTTTGCTTTTTTACTTTGCCTTTATTTTACTTTGCATCTTTATCACAAAAATACCAAAAAATATTATCTTATCATATCTATCAGATCTCACTCTCGTAAGTGGCCGTGTAGGGATTGACAACCCCTATTCGTGTTGGTTGCGAGGATTTATTTGTTTTGTGTAGGTACGAGGGACTCACGTGTAGCCTCCTACTGGATTGATACCTTGGTTCTCAAAAACTGAGGGAAATACTTACGCTACTTTGCTACATCATCCCTTCCTCTTCGGGGAAAACCAACGCAGTGCTCAAGAGGTAGAAGTAGGACTGCTGGATGTCCCATGCTTTCGGCGAAAGGAGGTACTACTAGATTAGAATTTTCTCCATTATTACGACGGATGAGTGCAAGAGCAGTGAAAACACGCAGGCTCAGTGATTACATGGCCCACCTCACACTATCACCATATTTTCTGGACACCGTGTGACACCTAACTCTTTACATAGTACTCCCTCTGTTCCTAAATATAAGTCTTTGTAGAGATTCCACTAGGTGGACTACATACGGAACAAAATGAATGAATCTATACTTAAAATGCATCTATATACATCTGTATGTGGTTCATGGTGAAATCTCTACAAAGACTTATATTTAGGAACGGAGGAAGTACTAGTATAGTACATACTGTAATTTATCAGCGAGATAGTACAATGCTATGAAGCTTCCAGCTTCTGTTACATGAATCTTGCATCCAAGGTTGCCCGTTGCAACATTTCATCAAATACAAAGGAGACTAACATGCATGTTATTGCATCTCAATGATTGACAAATCATAGCAAATATGTACTCCCTCCGTTCTGAAATAAGTGTCTCAACTTTATGCAGGGGGTGTTTGTTTCCAGGGACTTTTTAGTGTAGGGACTAGAAAAGGTCCTCTTAGAGAATTTTAACCAAACGGGAGGGACTACTAGGGACTAAAACTTGCCTTTTGGGACTTAATGAAGAATACTCTCAAGGAGAGTCTTTTTTGGGACTTTTCCAACAATGCCCCTTCCTGCACCCATTGCCCCGCCGCCCCATGGTATTGTTTGGTTGTTATTTTTTTGTATACTAGGGGTAAGATGGTCATTCAATAACCTCTAGGGAGGGACTAGGGACTTTTTAGTCCCTGAAAACAAACAGGGAGGGACTTTTTAAGGAGTAGGGACTTTTTAGTTGGGACTAGAAAAAGTCCTAGGACTTATGAACCAAAAAGGGCCTCAATATGGACTACATACGGAGCAAAATGAGTGAATCTACACTCTAAAATATGTCTATATACATCAGTGTTTGGAGTATGTACTAGTAGTTCATATTGAAATCTACTAAAGGACATATATATTCCAAACAATATGATAATCTCTCTAACCAAGGTAGTAGGGACGAGGAGTAAACGAAGGGAGTAGTAAAATTTTCTCCTTGTCCTGCGGGCCACCGCGCGCGTGGGCGAGGGAGCAGGCGTAAGGCGTACAGTACTACTACTAGTAAGCAAGCTTCACCTCATCCTGCGAGCCATCGTGCCCGTGGGCGGGGGAGACGGCGTACTAAGCAAGCTTCTCCTCATTCTGCGAGTTGACGGGATACATCAAAAGTACTCCAGTGTATAGAGCCTTGCCTCTAAGGTAGGCCCACATGGTTTGCCTCTTTTTTTAACATAACGCATCAAGTCACAATTTGTTTGTTCACCCGTGGTAGACGATCCTCCCTCCATCTAGTGGACAACCAGTACACGTGTCGAATTACCACGTGGGCTGCCTTTTCGCACAGAAATGAGCTCCACTGTGTACCCGTGCGGGTGTGGTTTGGGAAAGAGACGGAAGTACATGCACCATGCGTGCACCTCTTCTCTTCGTGCACGTCCCCCACCTACGTGGGTGTGTGTGAGAGATACAAACCTAGGCAAATGGCTTGTGCGTTCGTGAGTGTTTTTTGTTTAGGGGGGTTGATTTTGTGAATGTATTCGTGGGAATATGTGTCGATGTCATCTCAAACAAAATTTTGCATGCAATGTGTGTGAAATGGAGGCCTATCCATATCATATATATAGGGTCAGGCGATCCACGAGAAGAGAGGGAAGGGTCATAGATACCGATAGAGTCGAAGAGAGGATCAAGTGGGTGGGTGCGAGATCGATGAAGAGAGCCATCAAAATTGTGTGTGTGTGTGTGTGTGTGTGCAAGTCAAAGATATAGGGCGACTGACCTACCGGAACGTTAGAGGGCACATGTCAAGTTTGTGTGTGGCAGGAAGACATGACTAGAGCGCTCGATGTATCAGTGTGTGTGTGTGTGGGAGGGGGGAGGGGTAGGTAGAGGCCTAACTATAGAGGTAGAATGACTCGTATATGTGTTGAGAAGGAGAGACCCAGCTATGACTTGAGGGAGATCGGTCGACATCCATACATAATTGAAGGACGGGAAATAGGATGGGATGGAGATAGAGGAGAGAGAGGGAGGGAGAGGGGTAGAGTGTTGGATGGGTGATGGAGTTGCTTCTCAAAGGTGGTGGGAGAGGCCTACTAGACAAACTGAGGGTGGAACTGCAATATTATCAATAAGAGTGGGGATGTGTTTCTGTGTGTGCTTGTGCGTGATAGATCTGTCGAGATGCATCCATGGATGATGAAGGGGAACCATGTGTTTGGTAAGCAAACCTAACTAGATCGGTAGATCAATTGTTGTTTGTCGGAGGAAGGGAGAGACATAACTAATGAGGTAGATCGATCGACGCATGGGGAAAACGAGTTATAAGGACCTAGCTAGATATATGTATAGCAGGAGATCGGTCGGTGTACGTCCATTTGTTAGAGGCAAATAAGGCCTGGCGAGATGGATAGACAGAGAGAATGGACCTAGGAGGTGGTGCGAGAGGCCCAACTACTAGCTAGATAGGGGGAGGAGTGTGCGGTTTGTGAGATCGATGAAAAGAGGGGCGAGAGTTTACACGTGTGTGGGACCGTATGAGAGACACGAGGCAAGGACACATAAAGGAGGAGATTGAAGGTGCGTGTGTATGTTGTAGGCAGACATCGCTGGAGAGGTTTATCGATCGGTGTGTGTCGGAAAGGAGTTGTGGAGACTATCGAAGAACGACCTAAAGGAAAAAAATGAATGTGCGCGATGTATAGAATGCTGAGGGAGGGGGAGGGCGAGGAGGGCGTGTGCATGCACGAGAGAAAGTTAGTGGTGGCTACAAAGGTTAGAGGATTGTGTGGGTATAAGAGACTAACAAAGATCATAATTTGATATGAAAGTGGATTCATATATTTGAGTAGGAGACAATAGTGTTTTAAACATATGCATGCATGAATATAGCAGTGATACGCGTGTTGTGGTTTTGCACATGTTATACCATAATGTGATAATGCATGGCGTTTGCAACTCACGGCTAAATGTCGAATAATCTAAACCATACTATACATCGAACAATCTCACATTTTATTTGACTTTGTGATAATGTGTGGCGTTTGCAGCTTACAACTAAATATCAAACAATCTAAACAATACTATATATCGAACATTCTCACATTTTATTTGAATTTGTGGTAATGTGTGGTGTTTGCAACTCACATCTAAATACTTGTAGGCGTAGGGGGCGGGGCACCATACATAATGTGATAAACACATTATACATATGAGACATGGTTTAGATTATGAAGATCTAGCTAGAGCTTGAAATGTACTATGATTTGAAATCAACATAAAGTGGTTTCAAAAAATCGAGTTCGAGTTCATATAGTACATATAGTTCATATGTAACTCGAGACTAATCATGTGGTGTGTTGTGAAGATAATACACACATGATGGTTTAACTTGACAATAATGATGATTGTAGATCTTATTAAAACAGAGAAACGAATTCAAATGCTTTGACTTCACAACAATCATTATTGTAGATCTTATTCAAATAGAGAAACGAATTCAAATTTAGTTCATATTGAAGCGGTAGTATATACGTTTGGAATGCACTAAAACGTTCATTTGAGTAGTAGGTTGCATGCATTATACACGTAGCGAAATATTTTAATTGAACATAACATGAATTCAAAGTTTTGAATGACATTTTTAGTGCAAATTGATTTGGAACAGTACACATTAGGCTTGTCCGGAAATTTCAACCCGCGCCTTATTAGCCTGAAATATTTAAGATATATCTTTGTCTCGTTGTGCTCCGACAACACCCTCCATCTCAACCCACGCCTTGCTATTCCAAAATTACAACACACGCGAAAACTCCCACCTCTAGTGAAATCCCGACATGCGAAATGCCCGTGATACCCTTGAACCGAAAGAACCGCCTCAAATTGGTGGGGGTACTTTCGTAACTTACCCCACATTTCGGACAAGCGCGTCCCTAAGCCATGGTTCCCCACTCCCATCCCATCCGTCCACCCATTCATACACCGAGGCCGGGAAAACCCGCGAAGCCCCACACCCTCCTCCGTCCGCCACCCAGTCGGAGTCTCTTCCTCGACGACGTCGTCCACAGCAACACCTCCACGTCCCTCATCCACCATACCGGATGAGGATCCCTTGTCGATCTGGTCATCCCGCCGGTTCAGCCACCCCGTCCTTCACCTCCAAGGAGCTGCCCCGACATTCCACTCATCTTTCACGCCACCTCCATTCCCACACCGCCGTCTTCACCTGCACCATCGGAAGAGCATCATCATCACCGTTTCCTCGGATGAAGCTGCAGCCTAATCGGCGCCACCAAAGAGGTTGTACACTAATCGCCGCATTTTCTTCTTGATTCGATCTCACAGTGTTGCCAGCACTCGGTCCCGAGCCGACACGGCGCGGCTCCATCCACGGCGGCGTCCCCGGCCACTTCCTCCACGGTGTTGCTCCCTCGGCGGCGACGTCCACATCAGTAGGAGCTGCTGCTACTTTAGCTCTCACTCGCGCTGCTGCTCTGCTCTTGCTCTCGGTACCCTGCCTTGTCTGCTATTTCTCTTGCTCTTGCTCACGCTGCTGCTCTCGCTCTTGCTCTTGCTTATGATGCTGCTCCGATTTAGCTACACTTCAGTCGACTGAATCGACTTTTGGGTCAGTCGATTTT